>NC_081570.1:1144590-1210301 GCF_022355385.1 Mustela nigripes
AGCTTGAGGGGTCCTGGGAAGCAGGAGAGCTCCGTCCCCCTGCACTGCCCGCCCTCTGGATTATTCTTAGGTTTGTTGTGTAACAGACACAGCATAGGGAGCAAGGGCTCCTGGGAGCTGTCTCCAGCGCTGCTGCCAGCCAGCCACGAGTGGGGCTTTTGTCCCCTCTTCCTGCCCAGCGCAGGGGACGAAGGAGGCTGCCTGCTCACTGATCCCAGAGGAGACCTGGACAGCTGGGGCTGCGGCGAGGGGGCCTGGGCCGGCAGGTGCTCTGGGTCTCCCCTGGGCTGAGTGTGGCACGGAGGCCTCAGCCTGCGTGTGTGCACACGTGTTCCACAGGCATGGTGGTCTCGGGAGGGGGCCCGACCCAGCCCCGTCTGGCCCCTCATGGCCTCCTTCCGGTCTTGCCGCCCCCTCTGCCCTCCCAGCAGCCTCTGGAGCTTGGTTCTGGGGTGTCCACCTCCCCCGGGCAGGGCGGGCTCCTCACCTGCTTCTCCCCACCGGCTCGGCGTGGGACCCCGCACGGTGCCCCGGGGGGCGGCGGGCAGGAGGCTCCAGGAGGCGGGAGGAACCGGCAAGCCGCTGGGCCTGCGGAGGCCTGGGGCAGGGCGTCCGCTCAACCCAGAGCCCGAGTGGGGAAGGCCCCGGAGCACTCAGCTCGCTCGTGTCCTGGGGGGTCGTCTCCCTGCTCCCCTGCCGCACCCGCGTGTGGACCCCGACCTCACACGCACGTGCGCAGACGCCAGTCCCGAGACAGGAGACCTCTAGGCCGCTCAGGGAAAGCAGGTGAGCCAGCGGGCATACTGGGTCCCCCACTTTCCACCTCAGACTCTGCTGTACTCAGAGGGGACTTGGCAGTTGGGCCAGTGCTAGGAGCAGGGAGAGACCCCGGCATGATGGGGACACCAGGGACGGCGTGGGCCTGGGAGGCAGAGAGACAGAGGGCTGGGCGCCATCTCTGAAATGCGTCTCGCGGACACATTAGGAACATGTGGAAGAGCCCAGGGAAGCCTCTGACCCAGGCCAGCCACCTGCTGCCCCCAGCATGGCCTCTCCTGGTCCCTTTACCGGCTGTGGGCACCTAGCCAACGGTTCTTCTGTGCCCCTCTGGAGAGCTTGGGGCTCTGATCCAGTCATTCACACAGAGTGTGTAGCTCTTGCCAGTGTTGGCGGCTCTGGGGCCCCAAGGCCGCTGTGGACCTTGTGTGGGAGGCCCCCAAGCCGTTAGACCCGGCAGAGGCACCCACCTTAATAGGAAGGTTGCTTTCTGCGCGAACGCCATGGGAGGTGGTCCTCCAAGCCAGCCCGAGGGGACCCCACGGTGCCCTGCAGCGGCCAGAGCAAAAGAGCAGGAACCTCCGTCCCTGCTGGGGGCCCCAGGTCAAGGTGTCCAGGGCTGCGTTCCCTCCAGAGGCTCTGTGGGGGGACCCTGAGGGCCCGCGGCGTCGCTCCGGTCCTCACCTCTGTCTTCACATGCCCCGGTCCCCCTCAAGTCCCCCGTCCTCCCATAGAGACGCTTGTCGTGGGATCTACGCCCCACGGGGCGACCGTTTCTAGCTTCGTCACACCTGCAGAGACCTTCTGCGTCAGTTCTGGGGTGTGGGTGCGCCTCTTGGAGGCTAGCCCTTGGCCCTCTACAGCGGTCTTGTGTGCACCCGCCATGCCCCTGCCCAGTGCCTGCCAGCCGGCAGCGGGGCCAGGTTTCAGCCCCCCGGGCCCCACAGATGGGGACGTGTGGAGGGCAGGAGTGGAGCTGCTCCACACAGAGCCCCTGACAGGCCTGGGTCCCCACCACCCCAGCTGTCCAGAGGCTCCTGGGGGAGGTGGGGGGGCCCCCTTTGGTGAATGGCTGCTCCTGGACCCGGCCAGCCGGCGGTCATGGCCACGCTGAGGAGTGGGGACTCCCAAGCACCCCTCCCATCAGAGTGGGCTGTTTTGCTGGTGAGGGAGGGCCGGCTCCGGCGGGCTGCGTGGCCTGCAGCCTTGGGGTCTCGAGGGCATCTCTGCACCACAGGGATTGGGCAGCCCCTGGGGCACTGGCCAGCGGCTCTGCCGAGGCACCCTGGTCTCATCACCGCCCCGAGCAACCCTTGAGCTCTAGTGGGTTTCAGGCGCTACCTGAGAGCACGGAAGACGCAGCAGGAGAGAGGTGGGGATATCACCATGGATAGAGCTGGGCCTTTGAAACGGGGTCCCGGGGGGCGCCGCCAGCCGAGGGCCCCGCAGGAGGGACTCAGGCGTGAGGGTGCGTGGGGAGGGGAGAGCGCGTCCGGGGGCTCTGCCAGTGCTGGCTGGCTTTGGTGGGAAGGTGCAGCCCAGGCCCCGCCCGGGGAAACCGGGGCTAGGAGGACCCCCAGAGTGGGGCAGACTTGGGCTGTCTCCCTGCTCCACCACCAGCCCCCGTGTGGCCTCGGGCAGGGGACTGGTAGGAGCGTCTTCACCTGTGCGGCGGGCAGGGGATGAGAGTGCCGGCCGCTGGCGGCCACGGCTGCCTGCCCTCCCCAGCTTCCAAGGAGCAAGGCAGAGAGGCCAGGGCAGGCCAGAGCCTCCTCCCAGCCCGCTCCCTGGTGCTCTCTGGAGCTCCGCTGTTCCCTGGAGAGCCACCCGCCCTTGGCTTCTCCGGCTGCCGCTAGCAGGACGCAGGGGCCGGGTGTGTGGGGGGTGGGGCACGGGCGGCTCTGCTGCGTGATCAGGAGGCCAGCTCTGGGCTGGAGTGGCCTCTGGTGCTGGAGGCCCTCCGTGTCCCTGCATCCAGCCGTGGGTCTCAGTGTGCCTTGGGGTGCAGTTAAGCCACTGGTCTGTACCCAGAGCCGCGGCCTCCGTCCTCCCTGTCCCCGGGGCTTTCCTGCCTGCCGGACCCTACCCCCGAGGCTGGTCAGAGATGGGCCGCCGGGCGAGCGGTGTCCTTTCTGAGGCCGCGCCTGGAGGTGGAGCATGGCAGGGTACCGGAGGCCCTCTCGTCAAGGGCTTGGTTCCTCTTCCTTCACCAGGGGCCTTTCTAGCACAGGACGGCGGCCCTCTGGTCATCTCCGCTAATCACGACGTGCCCCACTTTCTCAGAGCCTCTGCTCGCCCTGCTGAGCATGGCTGAGCCTCGGGGATGCCTCCTGCCCTCCAGAGAGTATAAAAGGGCTAATTCACGAGGCTGGTCCTGCTTAACACCTTCTACCCTAGCCGGGTCCTCTTGCAGGGGTACCTGGGCTGGGCAGGCAGGGCCCACGTGTGAGGCCACGTGTGAGGCCACGTGTGAGGCCACGTGTGGGGCAGTGGCCAGGTGGGAGGGGCTGCGGAGCCCGGCCTGTGTCAAAGCCTGGCCCTGCCACTCCCTGGGCTGTGCATTCCTAGGCCAGATAGTGGCCTCTCTGAGCATCAGGCCCTTGTCACCACAGGGAAAGTGAGGGACATGCCACAGGGTGATCGCATTCCCGAGGCTGGGGCTCCTTGAGAGCTCCCGAGAGGCAGACTCTGGGGGGCCTTGCTTGGCCCTCTGGAAGCGGGACTGGAGTACCATTAGGACAGCCCCAGGTGGGGAATGCAGCCAGGGGCCCCGTGTACCAGGAGGAAGGCCAGGGCACCCACAGCCTCCCCAGGTCCGGCTGCCTCTGAGTTGAGGGTGGGGTGGGGGTCCGGACCATGAGGCCTGGAGCCCAGAGCCGCATGGGTACTCGGTGGTCCCCCCCACCTCGTGGGCTTTGCTAACTCTTTTGGGTCTTGCCACCCAGGGAAGCCACGGAGAGGCCTGGTTAACTCCGGAGCTGGGTGAGGACTTCCACAGACCTGCCTCCTAGGAGGCCTCCTTCCCCGGCCCCTGGTCTCCCTTTAGCCCCAGGGACTGGCTCCAAGGCCACAGCTCCCATGTTTTTGCTCTGGAGGTGGCAGCGATGTGGGTCTGTGACCCTGGTGGGCCGGACCCCCCACCAAGTGCAGACGGCTGCCCTGACACTGCTTGGCTGAAACTCTGCCCTTGGGGACAGAGTATCTCCTCTGGGAACTGTGGTCGGTCCCTTCCCTGGGGGGCTGGGCCAGTGTCACAGAGGGGAGAGGGAGGTGTGTGAAGGCCAGGCCGGTCCCTCCATCTCACCTCTGCACAGGCCCGACCGAGTCCTGGTATGTGCCCCCAGCTCTGGCCACGGCAGCCCTGACCAGAGGCGGTGATTCGGGCCGAGCTGTGGGGAGGTGCTGTTCTCCACACGCTGGTGAAGCGAGGGTCTGTTCACACAGCAAAGCCCTGGGATTTCGTCATCCCTCAGAAAGGCCAAACCTGCAAAGCAGAGTCTGTGTTCTCTAGCCGGCGGAAGGCAGGCAAAGCAGGGCCTCTGCCCGGGCACCAGGCTGGACCCTTCAGGCAAGAAAGGCTGCTTGCTCTGGTCTCCCCTATTGGAGGGGGGCATCCCCCGGGGCCTGGTCACTCCGTCCAGCTCCATGGAGCCATGGCAGTCACCCTGTCCCCCCAGGTTTACAGAAGGAAAGAGCTGAGACCTGGGGATGGCCGGCCCTGGTGCCAGACGTGGGTGCTGGCCTTCAGGGAGCAGACCTGAGGTTCCCAAGGAGGGGGCCTGGCCGGGGACCCCATCAGGCCCCTCCACCCGGCCTTGCCATCCAGAGAGCATCTGGCAGAAGGATTTTCTCTCACTTTGAAGGCAGCAGCCACCACCTGGAGTGAGTTGGTGGGCGGTTGGGGGTGCTGCTCAGAGGACAGGGGCCCCTTGGTTCTGCCTCTACCGGGGCAGGGTCCACTGCTCCCCTTGGCTTAGAGGTCACTCACCTGCCACTATCTGCCTTGGACAGCAACTGGGCCTGGGGAGGTGCCCACGTAATTCCCGGGCAGCGGGGACAGGGGCTTGGCTTGGGCTCCCCTTCCGGGGCCCTGGGCTGTTGGCCTGGTTATGGGTGCTGCTCCCAGCCCCCCAGAGTTGGCCCTGCGATTGCTCCATTTTACATATGAGGACATATGGGGGGTGGTGAGCGGCCGGGGGTCGCAGGGCCCGCAGACAGTGGGGAGGCGGTACCAGCCGGTGGAGAACATTAGTGCCGTGCAGGGTCGGCTCACCGCGTCTCTCTGTCCCGCCTGGAAGGCGTCATGGAGGTCCCAGGCGGGCTGAGTGCCATGTGGGGGCCCTAACTCCACCTCCCGTCTCCGTGGGGGAAGCGGTGGCTCACAGGAGTCTCCCTGGGGGCCCCAGGGCCGGGTCCTCCCCGCCCTGCTGTCGCTGTCATTGGCCAGCAGAGGACCTGCCATCCTCTGTCCCTCTGGACGGAGCCACGCCCAGCCCCCATGTGCTGCTGTCGCTCTCCAGAGGCCCTCGTGGCCACGGACAGTACCCCCTTGTCTGTCCTCACTCCGGCAGAGCCCAGCAGTGGGACCCGTCAGGATGTGTGTCCCCGGGGTCCTCCTCATAGGAGGGTTAGGGTTAGGGTTAGGGTTGCTCTGGCTCCAGCCCTCAGCTGTCCCCAGGACTGTGGCCCCGTCAGGGCGTGGCCTGAGGGAAAGGCCTTCCTCCACGCCTCCCCCAGGAAGGCGGCGGTGGGGGAGGACATGGAAAGCCGGAGGACCAGCGCTTTGCCTGAGCCTGGCAGGGTGGGGAGGGTCTTGGGGCGGGCGGCGGGCTGAGCAGGGGGCCCCTCTCCGCCCGCAGAGTGGCAGGGCAGACCCCGTGACTACCACAGTTTTCGAGCAAGCAGGCTCTGGCCCACTTCCTCCAGGCCTTGGGCGCCTGCCTCAGCCAGCAGACCATGGAGGGGAGTGTGGGGCGCCCCTCGATGGGACTGGGGCTGAGAGCGGGACAGGCAGGGGTTCAGCCCTCAGAACAAAGCCAGCCTGGGCTCCTGAGGGGCCGGGCGGACCGTCCAAGCGCACTCTCCCTGTGACCCGTCCCCGTCACCCTGGTCACCCTCATTCACCCAGTGCCCCTTAGACACCCCTCCAGCCTGGTGTGCCGTGGTGTGGCGTGGCTGTCTCCGGGGCGGGGGCGGCAGGGGAGGCCGCAGAGCTCCCGTCTGGGGGCTGGAACAGCAAAGCCCTGTAGGGAGGGGGCGGCCTGACACTGCCCCCAGCCTTCTTGACCAGGGTCTGGGGGTGGGGACCCCAGCAGGGCCCTTGGAGGTCCCCTCATGGAAAGGCTCCTGGGTGTGGGGAGGAACGTGTGGGGCACGTGTGGGCTCCTCTGGCTACTCTTGGGGTGCAGGCTGGCCTGTTTCTCTGGCATACCCCTGGTGCTGTGGGGCCCTCTGGTGCGGAGGCCACTGGGCACCTGAACTGGGTGCTGGCTCTTCTGGGCCTGGAGCTGCCGGACACCTGCTAGGCACCTGTTCCACCCAACTGGGGAGGTCGAGCCCCCATCCCTCGCGGAGGCCTGGAGCTGCTGAGTGCACAGGGCCGGCCACCCTATAGGTCCACGCTGGCCTCCTCTGGGCAGGTCTGTGCAACACGGCAGCCCACCTGCTCTTCCTGTCATGGGTGGTGCGGGGGGCAAGGGGTGTGGGCAGGGGTTAGGGGGCCTCGGGGGCTGGGGCCGGGGGCAGGTAGAGGCCTGGGGAGAGTTTTCTAGAGGGGAGTTTGCCCAAGCCCTCCAGTTGGCAGAGACTGGCCTGGGGGGAGGAACTGTTCCGTGCGGTCTGGGGGGCCGGGCTGGGAGGGCGGCTGCGGGAGTCGGGGGGTCTCAGAGCTCCCCGGGACTTACCAGAGGCAGGGTTTCGAGGCAGGGGTTGGGGGCCTGCGGGCGTGAGGGCACTTTTGGGGGCACCTGTGGTCCCTCCGCCGGTGTGACACCTGGGGCCTCCCTCTGGGGGGAGGCAGACCCCCTCCCCATGCCCCTACCTTTACCCCCTCCGTGTGGAGGTGCGGCAGGCGGGGGCGGGCGTCCTCGGGGCTGGGTTGTGCGTCTGTGTTGGTTCACTTTGTGCATTTTAAAGCGACCCCACACACAGCTGTGCCTGACTCAGTCACATTCTGAAGGAGCCCGGCGCAGCGCATTGTGGGGTTATTTTGGGCTTGGCATTATTGGGAATTATTATATTCTACGTCTTCGAGGAGACGTGCCGCCGCCTGGGGGTCCTCAGGCTGAGGTGGGGGGTGCTCGACGCACTGCGGGATGTGGCCCGGAGGGAGGAGGGCGCCGTGATGGGGGAGGACGCCGCCGCCTGCCCTGCCCCCCGGGGCTTCAGATGGCCCCAGACTATTCGCAGGAGGTACCCCCAGAGGCCTGCAGGCTTGCGCTGGGCCTCGGAGCAGCTGGGCGAGGCCGGGCTCACTGGGGGGCAGCGCAGGAGAGCAGACACACACAGAGGGTGCTGGGGGTCAGGCGAACCCATGGGACCTCCCTGCCCGTAGCTGGGGTCATCGAGCCTCTAGAACCGGAGCCCATGTCAGACAGTCTGCCTGGGACCCCGGCACAGGGCACTTTCTTCTGGCCTCTGCCCATTCGTCCTGACTCCGGCTCGTGCCCAGACAGGACGGGACGGGGGCTGCCATGTCCTCCATTCTCAGAAGTCTCTGGAAGGGCACAGCCCCCTCATGGACAAGACGCCCCGCCTCGTACTGTGAGCAGCCCCGTCCCCTGGCCAGTGAGTGGGGGTCCCTGCACACCCCCTTAGGGGGCACCTTGCGTTTGCCTGGCCAGAGCCCCTCATGCTGCGGCTGCACCGCACCCCCGTGAGAGGTGGCGGGCATGACCGCGGAGGATGCACGGTGCCCGCTGGGCTCTCTCTAGTGTTCTCCACCACATGGTCTCCTGTCTTGCCGAAAAGACCTAAATTGCCCCCTTGCGCTCGCTGTGTCTTAAAAAGACACAGGTGGTGACTCAGCCCGCACCGCCAGCTCTGCTCCCACGACGACGAAGGTCACGGGGGCGGCTTGGTCTCCTTGAGGCCCCTGGGCCAGATGTGCTCCCACATGGGGGCACAGCTGGGTGGGCAGCACCTTCTCTTGGCCTCCAGCGTGGGTCCTCTCTGTGCAGCCCAGAGGCCGACCCCTTTCCTCGGGAGCGGGCACCTGTTTCCGGAACCCCTGGGTCTGGCCACATCGGCTTAGCCATCCTGCCTTGATGGTCGTCATCATGCTGGCCCGTCCCATCCAGGGTGGCCTGGGCTTGGGGCGCTAAGGGCCCTCCCAGGATGGCCACTCTCGGGGAACCAGCCTGGACTGACCGGCTGGAGGCTCCGTCCTGGTGGGGGAGGAATGAGATCAGCCCTGGGTGGCCATTCTGGCCCAGCTTCTGCTCAACACACAGGACTACCACCGGCCCCTGCCTTGTCTGGGGCGGGGGGACGAGCCTGGCCACGGAGCAGAGCCTGCAAGGACCGGAGGTCCAGGGGACCTGTGCCCTTCAGCAGCTGCACGGGGCCGTGAGGCCGGGTTACCCTCTGGCCCGGTTTCCAGCTGACAGTGGCTTCTCTCTGGTGCTCCTGCTCCTCCTGGTTGGTCACCCCAAAATGAATGAAGTGGTGGAGATGCTCCCCAGACAAGCAAGATCTGCTGAGATGGGGTACCCCCCTTCTCCCAGGGGTGCGGCAGGGGCCAAGGCTGCTGGACAGCTGCCCGCTCTGGGGTGGTCCGTGAGGACCGGCTTTCCTTGGAGCTCCAGCCACAGGACCACGATGTTCCAGGAGGCCAGCCAGAGCACATCCTGTACTTGGGGGGGGGGGCAGTTCCGGTCCTGCCCATGGGGTGCTCGAACATCCCCAGTGACTCACTCTCTGGATAAGCCATGCTTCTTCTTTCTTTCCTTTTCTTTTTTCGCCCTAGAGAAAAAAATAAACATTTGTGTGCGTAGCACTCGGTGGCTGCTGGGGCCCACGCAATCTGTAGGCAGGGAGCTGGGGGGCAGAGGGCGACCAGAGGGCAGGCAGGCCAGGGCCAAGGTGTCCCGGCCTCCTGGCATGGTGTTTGCCCCTGGCTGGACTTGCCCCAGGCTGTGGGTGAAGGTGAGTGTCGGGCGGATGGTCAGTGTGTGGTGGGGAGTGTGGCCTATTGCTGCCCCAGGCCTGTGGTCCCTGAGGGCCCCAAAGCAAAGGTGGATGACTGGGTGGGGTTGAGGGGCTGAGCAGGGGGCTTATGGAAACCAGGTGCCCAGGACTGACCACCTGTAAGCAGTGCCCACTGACTGGGGCAGCTGCTTCAGTTCTGAGCCCACTGAGCTGTGTGCTGAGTTGGGGCGACCTCTCACCAGCCCTGAAGACTCCCAGATGTCTAGTGGGCAGATGCCTGGGTCCAGTAGGATCTCAGGGTCTCTCTCTGGTCTTGAAGGAAAATGGGTCTTCCAGGTACCTGACCCTGAGCTACCTGTTTGTTCTCTGGCCCTGAGGGGTGTGTACACACTTCCCGACCTCCCTGAAC
Organism: Mustela nigripes; assembly: GCF_022355385.1. Lineage (NCBI taxonomy): Eukaryota > Metazoa > Chordata > Mammalia > Carnivora > Mustelidae > Mustela > Mustela nigripes. Next base: position 1,153,925 of record NC_081570.1, read on the forward strand.
GGTGTGTTCACACCTCCAACCTCCCTCTGCTGTGTGTTCACACCCCTGTTCTGATCTGTGTTCACACCCCTGCCCTGAGCTGCCAGCCTTCCTGGACCTTTGCCCCCTGCCTGCTAGTTGATCAAGGTACTGCCTGTCTTAGAAGCCCCAGATCCCAGCTCTGGTGCCTGGGGAATTAGAGGGACAGTCACTCTGCGTGGGGAGCCGGCTTACAAGGCAGCACACCGACTGCCCTTCGCTGCTCAGCAGCCGAATCCCGTGGGAATGATGGTTGGTAGGGGTGTCCCCAGGGTCCTTCCACCACCTACAGCATGGCCCTTCCTGCTGCTGAGGCCTCAGCACACAGCACTCCCCATGCGGGTCCAAGACCTGTCGCTGAGCAGACGGTCTTGAGGCTGAACTTCCTGGTCAGCCTCTGCTGTCCCCCATCTCAGTGGCCTTGACTGCGTGCACTCACGCAGCCACAGCTTGTCCCGGACGAGCGGTGCCGTGGCTGGGAACACTGCAGCATGTGGCGATGCGGCTGGCGGTCTCCTCTCCTGGCGGCTTCGGTGGCTCCTGGCTCATCTGCCCCATTCCACGTCCCCCAGGCTGTCCTAGCTGCCGGCAGGAACCTAGGCCTGTCAGGCGTCAGCCGGGAAGCCCCCTCCCCAGCCCCCGGCTCCGGCCCCTGCCCCGGAGGCGGAGCCCAGCACGACTGTGCGCGGGGGTTCCGGAGCTTGTGCCCCCCGTGGGCGACGACTTGACAGATTCTCCACGAGTCTGAGCCATTCGCTTGGTGTGCTGCAGGAGACGTGCGCGCTGCCCCCAGGGCCCGCCCGTGCTTTCTGTTCTGCCAACGGTGTCGGAAGTGACGATGGCACACATCCAGCAGCAGTTGATACTTGTGGCAAGTGGTGGATGACCCGGGGCCTGGGACGGCCCAGGAGGAAGGTTTCAGGGGTGCGCCCTGTGATAGGGCTGTTCATCCTGGGCGCAGTGAGGGCCTTTCTGACAGCCGGGGGCCAGCTCCCCTCATGCCCCCTGCCGCTCCCTCTCCTCCGCGCCCTGAGCCAGGCCCTGGCTTGAGCGCCCTCCTGCCCCCGGTAACCGCGCCGTGGCGGGCGCGCTCCGGCCGGCCATCCAGGGCTGTCCGGTGGAGCTGGGCCCATTCCCGCTACTCTGCCTTTCGCAGACGGTGGGGGCTGCTTCTGGTTCGCTCTCCACTCCCTTCCGAACCCCAAGGGCAATCCTGACAGAGCAGGGGCCCCACAAACAGGGACTGACCGCTGGGGGTGCGCCCAGGCGGCGTGCGGGGGAGGGCAGGAAGGCTGGCACATGCAGGGGGCTGACCCTGCCCTGGGGTCGGGGCTGCACTGAATGGCCTCCTGGCCCAGAAACTTGCCCAAGGCTTGTAGGCCTAGAAGCCCAAGGCAGGGGCCGATTTGCATACATTTGCATCTGCCTCTGTGTGCATTTATTTATTTATTTATTTATAGATTTTTCGATTAATTAATTAATTTATTTATCTGAGAGAGATCACAAGCAGGCAGAGGGGCAGGCAGGGGGAGGGGGAAGCAGGGTCCCTGCCGAGCCGAGAGCCTGATGTGGGGCTCCATCCCAGGACCCTGAGATCGTGACCTGAGCCGAAGGCAGAGTCTTCACCCACTGAGCCGCCTGCTTTTAATTTCAAGGATTTCTGTGGTTTTAATCGATGCAAGTGACTGAGTGGCCTCCCGTGCCTACATCCAGGCGGCGGCACCCGGATGCGTAGACTGGCCGCCTGCCCTGCAGCCTGCGTGGGCTTCGGCCGTGGAGGAGGGTCGGTGGGGGACAGCTCCTGGCAGGCCGCACCCACGGGTGGGGGTGTCCCAGGTGGGCTGGGCTGGTGGCTGCGTGGCGGCCAGCCCTGGCATCGGTCCTCTTGTCTTGGTGCCAGGCTGCCCGTGCCTGCTGCTTGCGGGCACTGAATCTAGGTCAGGCTGGTGCAGAGAGGCCGGGCCTTGCGGGGGGGGCTGCGGCAGCCCAGGACAGGACCCAGACCTGACCACCTTGGCCGGGGGCAGGGGGCCATTGGGGTGGGGGTTCTGTCCTGTGGGGGGCCGAGGAGGGAGGCACGAGGCAGGGTGCTGTGGCTGAGGGTGCCACTGGTGGGGGGGTGACTGCGGTCTGTCCGTCGGGGGGGCTAGATGTGGGGGTATGGCTGTGGCCCTTTAGGTGGAACCTTCCAGAAACCCCCACCCCTCCTGCTGCCTGGGGCCTTCATTCCCTGCCGGCCCGCCCCGTCATTGCCCAAGGCAATTGCCTCCTCCAACTGGGTCAGTCCGTGGCCCCAGGACCCTGGCCGCCTTCTGCTTTGCATGGGGACTGGGGCCAGTCACCAGCACTGGGACTGGGGCTTCCCTCCTGCCCTGGAAACCGTCCGGATGCTGTGGGGGTGATGACCACCCAGGCCAGTGGGCCTCTGCTTTCCCCACAGTCCCCCGTCTCCATGGACACCAGGTCCATCAAGTGTCACAGCTGTGCCGTCCTTGGGCCTCCTGCTCTTTGGCCTGGGAGTGCCGAGCTGCGTGCAGGCTGTCTGCTGGCTCCTCTGGGCTTGTGGAACCACGACGCTGATGCGTGCCCCGCTCTGGGGCCGGCACGGGAGTGCTGGGGGCACACGGGGGTGCTGGGAGCAGTAGGGGCTCCAGGTTTTGAGCAGCGCCCCTCCCACCTGGGCCCTGTGCCCGAGCGTCCGTCCAGGTCTGGGACTTGCTTGGGTTTGCTGTTTCCAGCCATCTTCCCAGACGCCCCCTTTGGAACTCACACCTGGGGTCAGGGCCTGGGGCCTGGCTTTGGTTCTGTCTCTGCTTGGCTTTGAGCCCCGGGCAAGACCCCTGTGCCTCAGTTTCCCTATCTGAAAAGCAAAGGGGTTGAACCTGGTGGCCTGTGGGGGCCCTTCTGCCTTGGCGTTCTAAGGGGCAGCGTGGCAACATACAGAGACCCTCACTGTGCCCCCGGTCTCCCCTGGTGCTGGTGGGCTTTTGGGGCCTGGGGCTGGGCGGTGGCTTTACTGCGACAGGTCAGTGGGGAGGCTCTTCTCAGAGATTCACGGGAGTCCAAAGACGAAATCCGAGGGCCCCACGGAGGTTTCTGCGGCTGCAGACCACCTCCATCCCACTTGCGGGGAGGTGACTGCTCACGGCCTCTGCTTCCCGGAGGCTGGGAGCCAGAGTGGCCACTGCCCCAGGCCAGGGACTGTGCCCCGAGAAGAACGAGACAGTGTTCCCAGACCCTCTTCACACGGCCGCCACCAAAGGGGACACTGCCCTGGGATCTTGGGTACCAGAAGGCCTGGCCCCACCTGTGCCCTTACGTAGTACCCCCCACTTTCTGCCCTCCAGATCTTTCTCCATGGCCCCAACTGGAGGCCCCCAGAACTGCTGACCCTTCCTTGGCTCCAGACAGGGACACTAAGTCCAGGGGGCTGTGAATCTGCACAGATCACACAGAGTGGGGACAGAGCAGGACTGGCACTGGGGTCTCCTGGCCAGGGCATGGCTCCATGCGACATTCTCCTGTCGCCAGGGGTCTTCATAGCCCGTCACCTCCACGGCGCTCCCTGGACTGCCCTCAGGCCCGCCTCCTGGCCCTGCGGTCAGGTCAGCTGAGGGGACACAGGGCAGGGCTCGCAGGTGCCAGGGTTTGCTGTCTGCTGTCCCCGGGCGGCTGCCCTGACCGACGGCCTACAGAGCTGCCCTTGGCTGGTGGGGGCTGGGGACTCGGGGAACTGGCTGTAGGCCATCCCGGGGGACAGTGGAGAGCCAGGGTAGCCCTTCCCGTCTCGGCCCTGCTCCGTGCCTCAGCCCCTCTGTCTCTGGGTCTCCACCAGCGGCCCTCAGTCCCCACAGGCTGTGCAGGTACGTGTGCACACACAGCCCTTGGGGGTCCCCACACGCGCTGGCCTGCTCGTGGCCCAGGGTGGCGCATTGCCCCCTCGCGGGGCTGCCCACGCAGTGTTTCTGGGAAGTCGGAGGTGTAGGAGCTTTCCGGTGAAATGACTCTGAGAGGAGCTGCTTCACGTCCCTTGGACTCCTGGTGGAGAGCAGGCTTCAGGGCACGGCAGGTGCTGCGGGGGGATCTGTGGGGGGCTGGGGGCCTGAATTCTGTCCCCGCCAGCGGAGGCAGAGCTCGACCGGCTGCCGAAGAGCCTGGGCGCCCCGGATGGCACATGCTCAGGGGATGGGTGTGGACTGTGAGTTGGACCCCCCAGGGTGAGCTCTGGTGGCAAGGCTCACCCCACAAGGAGAGGGGCTCAGCTGACCCCGATGGGGCTGCGGCTGTAGCTGTCGAGAGCAGCCTGCGGGTGGCTGCCCGCCGGGGAGCCCCGTCCCCTGAGCATGGCGCAGATGAGGAACCGAGGCCTGAAGGGGAATGGACTTTGCCACTTACAGGCCTGGCTGGGAACCCAGGGCTCTAGGCCCGTGGTCAGGGCTGGCCCCCCGTGTGTCAGGGCACAGTATGGTCTTCTCCTGGCGATGTTTGGGGTCCAGAGAACGGACGCAGCTGGATCTCATGGCCAGATCCAGCGTTGCAGACGCCCCTCCCAGTGCTCCAGGTCTGGAAGGCAAGAACTCAGTGCTGGGGGTGTGGAGGAGATGACCCCTGGGGTGCTTTGACATGCAGGCCTCCTGCTGGATATCTAGGCCTGGGCTCTGGCCCTAGAGCTGAGGAAGCCCCACCCTTGCAACCCTGGGCAGGAGCAAAGCCCCCTGCAGGACCTTGGGGCCCCAGGCAGGGAGTGGGTGCTGGCAGGTGGCAGGGAGAGGGAAGGGAGCGGGCTGTGCAGCTCAGGGCAGGGCGCTGGGGGGAAGAGCAGGGCCGCTCCCCCAGCATGAGCTCGCCACCCCCACCCCAAGAGAACAGGGCTCAGGGCGGGTCGGGGTGGGGGGGCCCAGACTTGCTCCCCCACACCTGACAGTGTTTCTTCCTGTCCCCCTCTTCACACAAGATGATGAGGCTCCTGGGGGGGTCTGGCAAGCCCTTGTTCCAGACGTGTGTCCCCACCCACTGCCAGCCAGGCCAAATGCTCTCAAAGACAGAATTTTGCTTAAATGCCCAGAAAGGAGATTTAGGAGATCAGAATCTTAAGCAAATTAACATGTGCGGCAGGCGGCTTTTAATCACCGCCGGTAATCACCGCCCGCCCCGCCCCTTGAGGGAAACCAGCTCCGAGGCTGCGTGGGGGCGGCTGGCCAAGCCGATGGATTATTCATCGGAACCTGAGCTTGAACCAGAACCTCCTTCTGTCCGCTGCGGAGAGCCGGCCCCTCCCCGGGACCCTGTGTCCGTGCACTCCACTCCTCACCTGCTCTCCCTTCTGTCGCTTCTCCTTTTTCCTGTCTCTCCCTGCCTCAGTCTCCCCTCTTCTGAGACTTGGGGCTGCAGGCCTGTTTCCAGAGGGGACTGCGTGAGGAGATTCGCAAAGCCCGGTTGCGGGGGAGCCGGACTGGCCCCTCCTCCTTTGCTCCCTGGCCTCAGGCCGCCTCTGGCGCCATGGCTTGGCCTGGTCCCCTCCTCTTAGCCCGACAGACCCCACCTCAGCCTTTCCCACTCAGCTGTAGGACCTCCTCCCACTGCGGCCAGCAGAGAGCCCCAGTCACACTTGGTGCCAGAGGGAGGACGCTGCCTCTCCCTTTGGGGTCTGTGCCAGCCCAGGGACCGGGGCCCAGGGACCCTGACTGTGCTCAGGGAACATATGACTCATGTGGACACAAGGGTCACCCTGTCAAGTTCAGGAAGGCAGCTCCCCAGAACCCAGGCAGTGGCCCCTTTGACCGGAAGGCTAGGGTTCCACCAGTGGCAGCAGAGGAAGAAAGGCTGCCCCTTTAAGGGAACCCACAGTGGCCCCGAGGCCATCCCTGGGCAGGATCCAGGTGCTGGTGGTGACAGCTCATGTGTCTCACCCCTGCACACCTGGGGGCCTGGCCCGGCAGGGGACAGTCACACCCTGGGGCGGCCAGAGCTCAGGGAGCTCCGAGGAGCCCCCCGTCCTCCTGCTCTGGCCTGTTGCCCGAGGCTGCCCGACCCAGTTTCCCAGACCTCCATAAACCTCCCCAGGCCACCCTCATGGCTCTGGGTAGAAGCAGCAGCTTTCAAAACAGCACCTGAGGGACGAGGGACGAAGCTCTCTTCTGCTGATGTGGGAAACGTGATTTCTCCTGGGTGCTGGATGTATCAGGTTGAATCAGACAGGCTGGTGCCCCTTCAGGATCAGGTGGGGGCCTCTCAGCACCGCCCTGCCCCCGGACTGCTGCCTGCTTGGCCTCGGTGGGACCCTGGGCCCCAGGATCTTCTGCAGGACCCTCGCTGAGGACATATGGGTGGAGGCAGAGAAGGAGCATAGAGGGGTTTGGATGCCAAGTGGCTGGGGCTGGGACCTGGACCCTCAAGGTTGTCATCCATCCTGCACCTGGGCCCGGACCAGGCAGCCCGGGAAGGGTCTCCCTCACCATCCTTGAAGCCCTGGACATTCTTGGAGACCCTCCTTGGAGAGAACTAGCCCTTGGGGTCTAGGGGAGGCTGTCCGTAGTGATCTGAGGGACGCTGTGGTCTTGGGGGGCCTCCAACCAGAGATCTTTTTGTTCCTGAGGGGAGAGGGCTGCTGCCCTCTGTGGTAGGAGGTCAGCGCAGCTGAGGGTGTCTCCAGAGCCCCTCCTGCCCCCCACCCCACTCCCAGCCGCTGAGCCCGCTGAGACACCGCACCCCACCCCAGCTCCTACTTCCTCCCGCGCCCACCGCTGGGCTGGGCTGTGAAGGGTTAAGGAGGGCGGGGCTCCGGCGGGAGGGGCGGTCCTGGCAGCAGCGGCGGGCTCAGCGCTCGCTGATCGGCCATGGGCGCCCGCTCAGGCGCAGGGACACTCGGTGCCAGTATACCACCCGCGCCCCCTTGGGCCACGCCGGTATCGTTGGGGGTGGTACCTGTGGGCCATGGAAGAGCCCGGGGACCCCGGTGGGCTCAGCCGGGACGAAGGTAAGACGGAGCTGCAGGGACTCAAGGAAGGAGGCTGAGGCGACCCTGCAGGCAGCCAGGGTCAGGTGCGAACTGCCCATCGGTGACCCACTGCACCCACTAGGGCAGGGCTTGACCCCCTCCCCCAGGGGCCTCCGGAACACTCCCATTCCCACAACACCTGCACATCCCGCTGCCCCCCCATCATCCCCCACGGGGCTGGCTTCTCTGCCAAAAGTGGAGACAATGCTGATGGACGGGGCAGGAGGAGCCCCAGCCGAGCTGTCTCCTGACCTCAGTCTGCCCCTATGGGATACCAGCCTGGGGGGGGTGTCCGATCTGGGGTATTCTGACCTGTGGGGCCCTGGGGGCTCGCCCGGTCCAGCCCCCTCCCGCCCCACTCCTCCAGGGCAGCCAGGCGGCCCTGAACCTCGTCAGCACCATGGACAGGTCAGCGGCGACTTTCCCCGGAGGGGCCGGCCTGCCTGCGGTTCCGCCTTCCCGGGGCCTTCAGTGCTGGCACCCCAGTGGGGGTTTCTTGCTGAGATCTGACACTCTGTCCTGACCTGGGGGCCCGCACTACTTTGGGCAGACAGCAGGGATCCACAGGGGACACAGCCCGGAACTGCCATCACCAGGGCACTTGTTTGCACCTGGTCAGGCCCTGTCCCCTGTCCTTGTGGGGACCAGATGGGGCAGGGCTTCTCGGGGCCAGCTGTCAGTCCGCCCCAGGGCAGCACTTGCTCCGGGCCAGGAGTGGGGAGAAGCAGAGAGGGAGGGGGTCAGAGCCACAGCTGTAGCCAGAGTGACCCCAGGCAGGTGCAGAGGGACTTCCTGATTAAGGGCTGAGAACCAAAGGGCAGTCCAGTTTGCCTTCTGGATGGCTGGCTGGGTCCCCGTTGTTCTGGACCCAGTGTGTCCTGCCCTGTGATTGGTGTGGACATAGGGGAGGGACTGCATGGCCCTGGACAGCATGTGTGGGAGCAGGGACATCACTGCTGGCTGGACTGAGGGCACATCTCCTGCAGGGTCCTTCAGGGAGCTGTGTGGCCACAGGCAAGGCACCAGCCCTCTCTGAGTCTCTTGTGCAAGAGAGGGACAATATGGAGGTGCCTTCGTAGGGTGGCTGTGGGCAGAGTATGTCCAGTCTGTGTGGAGGCTTCGGGAATGCCTGTCCCCACCACACCCCCCCTCCCTCCCTGAGATGCCTTCTGTGAATGGAGGACAGGATGGCAGGTGGAGATGGGGCTGTGTGCTTGGGTCGCTCATAGGTGCACCCACCCGATGACCGCAGACCCCCATGCCAGTGTGGGGCAGGGCTTCCATGGTGGATGGTTCCTGGGGAGAGGCCGGCCCAGCACATTCCTGCCTACCTGAGCTGTAGAGAGTTCTGTGGAATCAGCACCCGGCCTTGGTCAGAACCCCGGGGTGCAGGATGCCTGCCTACTAGCAGGGTTGGGACTGGCCACTCCCAGGGCCCGGGGGGCCGGATACATTCAGGGTGCAGCCAGAAAGGGAAGGGCCTTGGTCTTGTGGGGGTAGTAGGGCGGCAGCCGCAGGAGCAGATGTGAGCCCACCCTTCGTGCCCCCTGTCTGGGAGGGGGAGACGTGTGGCATGGCCGTGGTCTGTTGGGGTGAGTGTGCTGCCCGCCCCGCCCCCCCGGAGAGAACAGTCTCAAATGAACAGCTGAGGACAGAGCAGATGGGCGGGAGTCTTGGGTCCGGCCCTCCATCTGTCCAGCTAATGAGCTGGGGGCGTGGTTTCCTCGCTCCTGGCACCTTCTCCTGGAAAGCCAGTGGATGGGCCCTGTGGGGAGGCGCCCCTCTCCTGGGGCAGGGGTCTGTGAGGGGGGTGCAGAGGGCCCTCTTGGGTGCAGAGGCCAGCTTCACGCTCCGTGAGGGCTCTCGGGGGTAGAGGCATCAAGAAGGGATGAGTAATCAGAAGTATCTTTTCCTTCCTGGGACTTTGCCTCCAGCAGGCGTGGGCTTCTCTACCGGCTGGATGGACTTCCTGTGTGGGAAAGGCCGGTGGGCGCGGGCCCCTCGGGCAGGGAGACAGACACCCTTTCCAGGACAGGATGTATTTTTTCTGGCTCTTGGAGAGCTGGAGGGGAAGGAAGCTTCCCACTGGGCAGACTCCAGTGGGCCTCCGAACCAGCCAGGGGCAGCCCTGTAGGACCCTAGGATGGGGCTTCGCGCGCCTGACAGTCAATTATAGAGAGAAGGAAGCCGCTGTGAGTCCACGTGAGTCCTGGTGGTCTTGGTGCACACGGACCGGAAGTCACCCTGGCCCAGGCAGGCCCCAGTCAGCAGAGCCGCTGACCTCTGGAGACTCCCCTCTGGTTCAAGCCGTGGGTGGACCTGCCCGGAGGGCGGTTGCAGGTGGCCCTGGCTGAGCTCTCTCCCAGGTCCATGGTGGGCATGTTGGGGAGCAGGGCCAAGGGGAGTCAGGATGACGCTCAGGGAGGGTACCACCTGGCTCCGCAGCGGCACGGGTCCAGCTCACGCAGGGGAGCGGGCTAGGGGTCCTGCACAAGATAGCGGGGACTGTAGGAAGTCACGTTGGGAGAGCCCGGCTGTTTCCGGACAGTCCTCAAGGTGCCTGAGGCCCCCAGGCTGTCGAGGAAGCCGCCCTGGCCAGGAGGAGCCACCGGGCCCGGGGAGGAGTCCACAGGCTCAGCCTTCTCCTGTTTCCTGTCGGCTCCCGTGGCTCCGTGCCTGCTTCTCCGGCGGCCGTCCAGCCCCGCCAGCTGCCGCCTGCCTCCCGCGCAGGCCCAGGTGGGTGTGGGGTGGGGATGGGGCCTGCTGGCCATGCGGGGTGGGGGGGACCCCTCCCTCAACCTGCAGGAGTTTCCTCTCTTCCCAGCAGGTGGGCCCAGTTCCATCTGGTGACTTTTCAGGAACATGCCCCCACCCCCAGAGCTGCTGCGAGGCTGTCTCTCCCTCCCTGGTCACCGCCGGGGGCTCCCCGGGGCGATCCCTCACACAAAGCCCACAAAGCTGGGTGCCTGCCTCCGGGGAGCCCTGGTTGAGGGGGGTGTGTATGGCCAGATGCCCCCTCCCAGCCCCTGGCCAGGTCAGTGCACAGGCGCTGAGGGCTGGGGCCGGGGAGCACACAGCCCGGGCACCTGGGAAGGCAGGCCGCTGTGGAGTGGCTATTTATAGAGTCCCCTCCACACACGACTCTTCCACGTGATTAAGGCCACCACTGCAGCTGAGCTGGGGGCTGCCGAGACGGGAGGGGGCAGGACTCTGAGAAGGACCCTCTGTGAGGCTGGTGTGAGCTGGTCCTGGGCTCTGCTGGCAGGCAGAGGAAAGCGGGATGTTGGGACCCCATGTGCTGAAGACCCCAGGTCCCCACGGTCTCGGCAGCCTCGGTGACAGTGTGGCGGTGCAGTGCGTGGCCAGGGGCTTCTCTTGTGGGAGGGCGCTGGGCACCGGACTCTGTCTCGTCCACTGTGCCCACGGCTGCGGGAGCCCGGGCCATCTGTGGACTGCTCGTCCATCACTCAGGAAGTTCCCGCTGGCCTTCCCTCAAGCCTGGTCCCCGGAGGAGCGCATGTCACCAGCTAGGAAGGGGCCATGCGGCTGCTCTCCCTGCCTGAAAGCATGAGCTTCCAGGGCCCTCTGAGGGCAGAAGGCCCAGGCCTGGGGCTGGTCAGTCGGTGTGGTGGAGGGGGCACTGGGGCCGTTGGAGCACATCCCCCGCACACACCCCCCACCGCCTGCACACTTGCTGCCCTGGCTCCCCGGGGTCTGCGTCCCTGGGCTGGAGAAGGTGGGGTCGGCCAGAAGCTGTCCAAAGGGGCAGAGCAACTTGGGGACAGTCTGCCCCCAGGACTCCCTCCGGCCCTCCTCGCTTCTGAGCTTGGTGATGCTGTGGGTCAGCCCCCCACCCCCAAGCTCTCAGGCTCCTGCGGGAAGGCCGAGTGCCTGCCCCACGGGAAGGGTGCTGCCGGAGGAGGGGAAAAAGGCACTTCGTGGTGGGGGTGGGTGGTGTCTGGCATGGACCTCCCCCTCTGCTTCGACGCCGCCCCCGCCCCCGCCCCGGCCCTCCTCCAGGCTTGTCTGGGACCCACCCAGGGCCTTGCCAGCCTGGCTGACTGTCCCCCAGGGCCCCCGGGGCCGGCACTGACTCCGTGGCCCTGGGCCCTGGGCACTGGCGTCCTGGCGTCCTGCCGGGGGGGAGGGGGGCTTGAGGGAGCCGACGACGCCCGGTCCCTGATAAAATAAAAATAGTCGGGAGGAGGCGCCCAGACGCGCAGGGGGAGGGGGCACGAGCTGCTCCTCAGACGTTTAAATAATCCCCACCATATGTGTGTGGGCCTGTCAGGAGGCCTGTGTGGGACAGGAGGCCTCCCTCCTGTCAGGCGCTGGCCGGCGCTGGGGCCGGTCCCCGTGGGTGCTCGCGGGCGCCGGGCGCGGCGCTGGGGCCCGGGGACCCCTTCCTCTCCCCTCCCCGCGCAAGGTTGGGCCCCTCCTGCAGGTGGAGATGCCCCTGCAGAGAGCAGACGTGCGGCTCAAGGTGCCCGATGGGGGCTGAGGACCCCACGGAGGGCGTGGCTGCTCGGCCGGGGGGTGGTGGCCGGCCGCGGGGGCTCAGGGAGGTGGGAGGCGTGCGCCCCACGCCCCGGCCCCTGGGAGTGTTTGCTCGAGGTGGGGGCGAGCAAGGCCTGGGCCCGTGCCTGCCCGAAGCACCTCCCCGTCCGCCTGTGTGCGTGCTCGGCCCGGAGGACTCCAAGACGGGGTCAGCGTCTGAGATTCCAGCCAAGCCAGTGGTGTCCCACCTCAGCCGGGGACCTCTTCCCTTGGAGCAGCTGCAGCCAGGGTCCTGTGGCCACTGGAGGAAGAGAGGAGGGAAGGGGCTGAGGGATCTGCTGCCAGATAGGGAGACGGAGGCACGGAGACAGGGGCCGCCCTCAGAGTCCGCTTCCCGGCGACTGCCCAGGGTGGGCGTCCGGGTCAGCGGTTCAGCCACGGGCCCCTGTGGCCTTGAGTATCACGGTGGTCTGGAGGCCCCTGGGGAGGGGGCTCTGCCTGTGCCTCCATCTGGGCTGGGCACACCCTGCACCAGCCTCCACAAGGACTACCACTGCAGGGGCCAGCTCTGCCCGGTGGTGGCCAAGCCCGAGAAGGCTGCGTGGCCGTGCTAGGTGCTGGCTCCTGTCACCACCCCCAGGGCTGGCTTGGGGTTCTTGGCACTGGGGGCCCAGCTGCCCACTTTTGAGGGTCTGATTGGGGCCTGACCCAGATAACACCAGGACAGAGCAGGACAGGACAGGGTGGTCCTGCCCCAGAGGGCCCTGGGGGGTTGAGGGCATGCAGACCAGCGTGTGTGGTCTTATCAGGCAGCCGTGTGGGTCCCGAAGGGAACGGCTGAGCTTCAGGACTGAGAACCCAAGCAGAGGTGTGTGGGGCGCGCCTGAGGAGGAAAGGGCCTGAGGGAGCCCTGCTGCCCCTTCCTGGCCAGGGCTGCTGGCCCCCAGCTGCCCCCTCTGCCCGGCTTGTGCGCTGGCTCGAGGGCCCAGAGGCCACACCTGCTGGCCCTGCAGGGGCTGGCGACTGGGACGAGCCCGGCATGGACCGAGGCTGGGGTCAGGGCTCTTGGGGCAGCTGGTGCTCACAGGGGCAGGCGGGGTGGGAGCCGGGCCAAGTGCTGGGTGAAGAGTGAGTCCATCCTGGGCCCCGCTGTGGCCTCCTTGTCGGGGTGGGCTGGGCTCTTGTCCCCCTGGGTGTGGGCCCGGGTGTGGAGACTAGGGACACCCTGTCTCTATGGCCCCATTGATAGAAGAGCAAGGGGAGGCCTTCGGTGTCTGTTCCCAGGGGTTTTCTCAGGGGACCCTGAGGGAGCAGGTGGGGACTGGCTCCGGGGCCATATGTAGACTTGGGGGCTGGTGTGGCCCTCCACCCTGTGCGTGGTTCTCCTGGGTGCTGCTGTCCCTTCCCTTTGAGAGCAAGTGCTCAGCTCTTGTTGAGGGGAGGGTGGGGAAGGAGGCACCCTGCTCCTGGTTAGGGGACGGGGTCCTCACGGTTCGGGGCCTGTCTTGGGTTCAAGCCCAGCCTGGCAGTCACTGGGGGCCTGGCCTTTGCACGTATCCAGCGTGCTCAGCTGCACTGTGGGGTAACGGGCACCCCCAGAACCGGGAGCTCCCCCACAGTGTCCTATGGCCCCGGAGGAACCCGGCTCTGCGTCCATCGCCTCACGGACTCTCAGAGTGGGCCTCCAGGTGCCAGGCCTCTGGGTGCCAGGCGGCCTTCTCTGGCAGAGCCTTGCGTCAGGCTGGGTTAGCGGGACCTTCCTCTGGTTGGGCAGCGGAGGACCACGCCCTTGGGGGTGCTGAGGAGGACTTAGGGTGTCTGGGGTGCAGGGGCTGGACCCACTCAACCTGTGCCCCCAAGCGCACCCCTACTCGGGCAGATCAAGGTACCTGAGCTCCCCCGGCTGATGGCAAAAGACCACTGATCAGCTGGTGGCTGGGAGTGCGGGGCATGAGCTGGGATGACAGGTGCGGCTGGTCAGGGGCCGGGGGGCGGGGGGTGAGGAGGTGGGACCCCCCCCAGGGTGGGGCCAGGCATCGGGGAGGAGCAGGGGTAGCCTGGGTTTGAAGAGCTGCGGGCTCTGAGGCAGGAGGGAGCGGCCCGTGTCGGGGAGGGACAGCTGACGGAGGGGCAGTGACACGCAGGTGGCGGGGGGCGCCGCCCCAGTCTGGGCCTTGTGTCGGGCCGGCAGATGGGCGGGCAGGTCTTCCCTGGGCTGGGTCCTTCTCCCCAAGGCCGGGTCTGCGTGAGGAGGCCCAGCGCAGCCCAGCGCCTGGGTGGACTCCGTGGTGAGCGAGCGCGGGGCAGTGGGCTGCCGCAGCCCAGAGGGGTCAGGCCCTGGGGCTGGTCCTTGGGACCTGAGGCCGCACACCCTGGGGCCTGGAGCTGGGTGAGGGCGCGGGCGCGGGTGTGGGCGTGGAAGCGCTCGATCCAGGCCCGCGGACTCCGGCCCTCCCTTCGTGCTCAGGTCCGGATCAGTCCACAGAGGGCTGGGGGCTGGGGGCCAGGATACTGCTTCTCCTGCCCCATCTTACCCCCTCCCCCTGGGGACTGTGGGCACCCCTCGGCGTCTCTGGCAAGTGCAAGACGTGTGGGGTGGGGAGTAGGGTCCTCTCCTGGGGCTCAGGCCGGAACGGAGCGGGACAGCATGGGGCGGATGATGAGCAACGTGGGTGGTCCCACGAGGACGGTCATCCCAGGCCTGACAGCCGTGTTCTTCGGGTCCCCAGGGTGACCACCTCTGTCTTGGCTGTCACTGCTTGGCCAGGACATGGGGGCTGGTGACCTGGGCCCTCCTCGACACTGCCAGCTGCCTAGTGCCCTCCTGGTCTCCAGCTGGGAGTTCCCTTGGCCTAAATCCTCTGGCCAGCTGGGCTGGCCCCGGGCTGGATTAGCACAGGGGGTTGGGCGGAGGCTCGGCGGGGTGGGCAGAGGTGCAGCGGCTCCCCTGCCCTCAGACTCCAGGCGCTGCTTCTCTGGGGATCCTTTTGTGGCCCCGCGGGGTGGGCAGGCTGGCCTAGGGGCCCCGTTGGACTGTGGGGGACAGTTGGACCAATGCCAGAGGTGTCCGAGAGCAGCCCCAGGGGGCCTTGAAGGAAGGGCTGTCAGGAGGAGGAGGCAGAAGAGAGGAGCGGACCCGTGGGGCTTCCGTGCCCCCTGCCATTCCCTGACCTGCTGCTGAGGTGCGGGGGACGCGGGCCGTCTCGGGCCTCCAGGAGCCACCCTGGCTGTTGTCTTGGCATGTCGGTCCCCGGGCCGTCTGACCCCAGCCGGCCCCGGGGGAGTGGTGGCCTGCCTGGCGGAGGCCCTCCTCTGGGTCGGAGCGAGTGTGACTGTGTCCCCACCGTGGCCGCTTGGCCCACTAGGTAAGGGGGCAGCCCTGCTTGCCCAGCGAGCCCCACCCAGTCCCCCAGCCCCCGGGGTCAGGAGGGTGGGGGCCGCTCCCGGGGGTGTGAGCTGTAGCCTCCTGCCCCTCGGGTCTCCCTCTGGGAGACGCCCGCAGCGCCCCGCTCTGCCCCCCCCCCCCCCCCGGGGCCTAGAGGCTGGCGGCCGAGCAGGCAGTGGGGAGGGTGAGGGGTCGGGGCACGGAGGGCTGCGGGCAGGACCCTGGCTGGGCACTCAGGCAGCTCTGCGGCTTTTGCTGGAGGGGCGGACTCCCTGGCACTCGGGGCCCGTGCACCTTTAGCCCCAGTGGGGTAGAAGCCTCGTGTGCAGGACACGAGCCGTCGGCGGGGCCGGGACACCCCTTAGCGATGTGAGACTCAGCCGTGTGCGCGTCGAGGCCTGCCCGGCTGTGACAGGAAGATTGCATATCTGTTCTGACAGGGCTGGCCCGTGGATGGCCCCATCTGGGCTCTGTGCCCCCCGGGTGTCTGCTCCGGCCGAAGGATGAGGCCTGGTCCAGGGGCTGCGTTCTAGAACCTGTTCTGGGCCTCTGGGCCTCCCAGCCCCCAGCCCTGCACCACCTGTGTCCCCACCTCCCCGTGTCCCCCGTGGAGCCCGGCCTCCCTGTGGGCTGTGTCCCACCACCCTGCAGTGCAGGGTCAGGGACTGGCTTCCTCCAGGGGGTCCTGCCCAACTTGGCTCCCTGGCGGGCGGTGCCTCCACAAGACGCCCGCCGAGGGTCCCTCACTCGGTGGTTCTCGGGGGGGTAATTCCTTGGTGCTTCAACAGATGGCAGCTTCCAGGCCTGGCTTTCTGTCAGTAGGTGTGAGGGGCCCAGGGGCCGGGGGCCGGGGGCAACAACTGACCCCACCCCTGGGCCTCTCTCCAGCCCCAGGGGGCTGCTGGCCTGGCCCGGAGACTCCGACCCCGGGGACCCAGGCTGCAGACAAGAGGCTAGGCAGACAGAGGAGGGGGACGAAGGGAGGGGCGCTGGGGGACGGGTTTGCGTTCTGGAGCTGAAGTCTGGTGCTGTCTTCCTGCCGCCAGTGCAAGACATGGCCTCACAGGGTCCCCTCTGGGCCCCCAGGGTTCGACTGTGCCGAGTCACCCCTGCCTCCTGGAGGAAGGCAGCTTTCCTGAAGGCCACAGGAAGGGGGTACAGGCTCTCAGGAGAAACCCCGGCCTGCCAGCTGCCCGCCAGGGACCTCCCTGTGCCCGGCACAGAGGCCACACTGCGTAGCAGCCCTGGAGAGGGCGTCGTTGACTTTGGGGCAGGTTGTGGTGTCGCTGGGGCCGGCAGAGGGTGAGCCAGCGGCCAGAGCAAGGGAAGGACCTGGGCCCCGCCTGGCACCGCACCCGGCCCAGGCGCATGAGGGGAGGCGGTGGCCGCCGGGCTGGGCAGCCCCAGTCTCTCCGGTGGGCTCCGTGGGCCCGGAGGTGGGCGTGTGGGTGGTCTCTGCACCCCCGAAGCTCGTGGGGGGCCCAGCACTCACAGCGCCCCGTCTGTCTCTGCGTCCTCCATCTGTCTGCCACATCCGTGTGTCTCTGTGTCGTCTGTCTGTCGGCCACGTCCGCGGACGTCCAGTGGAAAGATGCATGAGCGCCATGCAAGCGGGAACCCAGATGGTCAAGCTCCGCGGCGGCTCCAAGGGCCTGGTCCGCTTCTACTTCCTGGACGAGCATCGCTCCTGCGTCCGCTGGAGGCCGTCGCGCAAACATGAGAAAGCCAAGAGTGAGCGGCGGCCCTGGGGGGGGGGGGGGGGGGGCGGCTGCGGGCAGCTGGGAGGGCAGCAAAGTCGGGGGCTCTGGTTTGGCACAAGGGTCCAGTGGACGTGGAGCTTTGAGGGGACCTTGGATGCCAGGTAGGGAGGGCTTGAAGCCCAGTGCCCTTCAGGGCCCTGGCCTTGTTCCTGCCTGGCAGAGCCCTTGAGGACTCTGGGGACCAGCTGCCCTTTCCTGGGTGGGATCTGGGATGGGCTGAGGGGCCAAAGGAGCGTCCGTGGAGCTGAGGGACAAGACCTCCCAGAAATACAGAGAGAGAGCCCCCAGCTGGGCACACCAAGGGCCAGGCGTCTGGGCTAGCTCAAGCAGCCTGGCGCCAGGAGGGGTCCTGAGCTGGGAGGGTTTGTGCAGAGGAGGGGAGAGCATAGTTGATCTCTGAGCATGGCATGGCAGGAGTCAGGCCGAGAGGCAGGAAGGGACACGTTAGAGCCCGCACAGGCCAGGAGAGACCCAGGGGAGCCAGGGCCAGGCCTCAGCCCAGCAGTTGCCAAGGGCACTGTCACTGCCGTGGGGCCTGGGAGAGAGCCGGGCTGGGGAGGCCCCTGGAGGGCATCCAGGAGGGGAGGGCTGGCCCTGCCCTCTGGGCCCGGAGGGGTGGACATGCAGTTCTCACCTGCGGCTCCTCCTTGTGCTGTTCCCTGCACTGGGTCTGAGCGCGAGGTGGGCAGTCAGCTCACAATAGACATCTTCGTGTCCAGCTGAGACAGAAGAAAACACAGAGGTTGGAGAGAGAAGGGACCAGTAGATGGGGTCACAGAGGTCCTTCGAGGGCAGGGGTGACAGGGCAGAGACTGGCCAGGATTGGAGGGGAGGCCGAGTGCACTGTTTAGAGCTGTCTCTGGCCTTGGAAGGTCTCCAGGAGGGAGGAATGGGGGGCAGCTGTCTGTCTGTCACCCTCCCAGTCCAGGGGCTCAGAACCCCCCACCCCTGCCAGGCACAGGTACGCACCGAGGGAGCTGGAGAGGGAAGTAGGCAGCTCCCCCAGGTAGGTGGGCTCGGCCCACCTGGGAGCTCAGGGGGTGGGAGCAGAAGACAGAGGGGCCCACCCCTCACTGCACTGATGGGGCTGCCCCACCGTCCGTGCCCTGGGCAGGATAACGCCCCCTGCCCCAGAAGGGCATAGCGCCCACTGGGCAGAGCCAGAAATGGCCGGCAGTAACGGGAGGCAGTGAGAGCTGGATGGAGGGCACAGAGCTGGGGGGCTGGTCCCGGGTGCCTGGCTCCCGGAGGGGACCCTGGGCTGCCTGTGCCCTGCACACGCGCTGTGAGGGGCCCTGCCCCACGTGCGGGAACTGAGCCTAGAGACGCCTTCTTGAGCTCAGCGGCTGGGCATCGGCTCAGCGTTCTTCAGGTCTTGCATGGAGGCTCTGGAGCTCCGGGGGCTGCGTCCAGTAAGGATATCTCTGAAGGCACCTGGGCTGGGGCACACAGAGCGGGACCCCGCTGTACCCCTGGTCCTACCACCTGCGGGGCCAGCGCTCACCAGGGGGGCAGCCCTGCATCAGGCTAGCATCTGGGCAGGGACACGAGCTGGCTGGACCTGGACAGAAGAAGGGGCTTGTCTGGGCTCCCTTGATCTGCAGCCTTGGGCTTGGGGCAGAGGCCACATGCCTGGGATTACTAATGCGAGGGAGGCAGCCCCCTCCCTCCGGGGGAGTGTGTGAACCTCTTTCACACCCGAAGGAAGTGGGGAGCAGACCTTACGGTCAGAGCAGAGTGGGGAGCGGTGGGCTCCCCAGCCTGAGCCCATCTGTATTTTCGAGGGTCCCTTGAAATGTCCCTTCCCCGGCTGTCCCCAGCCTCGCCTCTCCTGCCCCTCTGTGCTGAGCCGGTGCAGCAGGTGGGGGCCCCGCGTGCTGGGCGGGCTGTGACCGGTGCCCCTGCCCCCCGCAGTCTCCATCGACTCCATCCAGGAAGTGAGTGAGGGGCGGCAGTCTGAGGTCTTCCAGCGCTACCCTGATGGGGTTTTCGACCCCAACTGCTGCTTCAGCATCTACCACGGCAGCCACCGAGAGTCCCTGGACCTGGTGTCGCCCAGCGGGGACGAGGCACGCACCTGGGTCACCGGCCTGCGCTACCTCATGGCCGGCATCAGCGACGAAGACAGCCTGGCCCGCCGCCAGCGTACCAGGGACCAATATCCTTGGTCTGGGGGGGCAGGCGTCAGGGAAGGGTTAGCCTCCTGGGGGCGGTCACGCATCTGGGGAAGGGGAGCAGGGGAGGGGCGTTGGGGCTGGGGTCCTCCACTCCTACCGCCCGTGGCGGGGGCGGGGGCGCGGCTGGCCCTGCTGGGCTGTGTGGCTCCCTAACTCGGCCCCGAAGTGGCTGAAGCAGACGTTTGACGAGGCCGACAAGAACGGGGACGGGAGCCTGAGCATCGGCGAGGTCCTGCAGCTGCTGCACAAGCTGAACGTGAACCTGCCGCGGCAGAAGGTGAAGCAGATGTTCAAGGTGAGGTGGGGCCGGTGCAGGTGCGTCCCCGGGGAGCCGTCCCGCTGGAGCTGCAGGAAGTCCCGGCGGGGCCTGTGGGGGACGGGGGTGGGGACAGCTCGCGTTGGCGGAGCGGAGGCGGCTCAAGCCCGGGGCACGGTGGCAGCTGCTCCTGGGGGCCCTCCCTCGCTGGGGGGCATTCAGGCCCAGTCAGGTCCCCAAGGGAAGCCACCCAAAGCGGGCTGCACCCCCTTTCCTCGTCCTCCCCCAGAGTGCCCGGCACTGACCTGTCCTGCGGGCAGCAGCTCTGGGGCCCCGCTCAGGGCCGCCTCCTGGTTCAGTGGGCCCCGCGTTAGGAGTTCGGAAAATGCCTCTCGGCGGAGACGCAGGCTTTACTGTCCGTAGTTAGTTTCTCTCCTTCCGACCCCCGGCTGGTATGTTGTGGAGTAAGGTGGCATCGGTGGGTCCCTGCTTTGTGGGGTCGAAGGGCAGGCAAGCCCAGCTCCTAGGATGCAGCCTGGAAAGATGATTTTCCGTCTCTCGGTCCCTCTGGCTCTGTATCTCTCGTGCACACAGCCAACCGCTGCACTGGGCACAGCCTCTGGGCTTCCCCTGGGCTCTCACGACAGACAGGTGCTGGCGCTGGGCGGAGCGAGGTGGGCGTGAAGGAAGGGGCGAGTGGGATGCTCTTGGGCTGCCGGCCAAGGACTAGGGGGTTCCCAGGGCCCCCCTGGGAGCCCCCAAGGGGACAGAGCCTGCCTGGGCAGTGAGGAGCTGGCAGATGGCTCAGCCCTGCAGATCAGCTCCCCACCTGTACCCTGCTGACGCTGCTTCTGGGGACCGCTCTGGGGCAAGAGGCTGTTCCAGAACAGTGAGGCTGTCAGGGGCTGGGCAATAGGCTGGCTTAGACCTTGGGGTCCAGCCTGTCCTCTGAGGCGCAAGGAGAGCAGCACCCCCTCCCAGATGGGGCGCGAGTGTGCGCAGGCTCCCAGGACCTGAAGGTCACGCACAAAGTCCTGGCTTGAAGATGTGCCCAGGCTGGGAGCCCTGGGGAGCCCATGCCCACCCGGTCCTGTAGGGACACGGGGCCTCTCAGGCAGGCTTCAACACGGGATTCCCCACAGAGCCCTCTGACCCGCCCCTGGCTTGGCTGAGTCCAGGCTCTGACCAGATCCCCTCGAGGATGCCCAGAGCAGTGGGAGACCCTGCAGCCTGGAGCCTACGGGTGTGTGTGTGTGTGTGTGGTGGCGGCTCTGGGCTGGCCTAGAGCTGTGGACCCCAGAGCCTGTGCCCCCCCACCATGTCCACGGTAGTCCCCAAGTCCCCAGGCCTCCCCCAGTCCCCGGCCCCTGGCCATCTTCACGACATCCTTCCCAGTGCTCTGGAGCCCAGGACAGGAGCACTGACTTCCCACCGGGCCAAGCAGCTCTGATCACTAGAGTCAATTTGGTTGCCAAGAAATTTCAAGATTATTTCCAATACCTGGAAGTGCCTGATCAAAGGAGAGATCTGTATAGGGCAAAGGGCGCCTTGAACATAGTTTCGTGAAGTCTGAGGCAACAGCAGTGTGGCTAGGCCCCGCGTGGCCCTCGGGTGCCCAGCAGAGTGGCTCCAGCCGGAGTGGGCCTTGGCCGGCCGGTGACTGGGCGGAAGGAGCGGCCCAAGGACTGGGGCTGAGGGGCTGTGCTTTGGAGTCTCATCCTCGGAACGTGTTTTCACTCGCCCCGAGGGCTCGCTGCGGGACGGAGGGCAGGCGGCCTCCCCAGCCTGGACTCCTGGTGGTACAGCCCAGCAAAGAACCGGGTGGGAGGGCACATCACCCCGTGGACCGGACAGGGCGGTGGGCGTCCATGCACAGCTCCACCCACACCCCGGGACGGCCGCCCACCTGGCCGTCCTGCCGGCTCTCAGACCCAGGGCTGCCCTCCAACACAGCTGCAGACACACATGGTCTTCGGTCCTGTCCCAGCCGTGGCATGGGTGCTGGCGTCCTGGGCTGAGGCTCAGGGGCCCTGCTGTGTGCCCATCATGGCGCCCCTCTAGGAGCAGGCGTTAGAGATCTGCCCCCCCCCCCCCAAGAGGAGTACTCTCCCTGGGCATGGGGACGTGGGGGTGTCTGTGGTCCCTGGTTCCCTGGTGACGCTCCCGGTTCAGAGAGGGCCTCAGGGACCTGCCGCCCACGCCCCACCCCCGTCACCCCAGGTTGTGTCGGTCGACCAGGAAAGACTGTCCAGACAGGAGGCAGGGCCGCGAGCACTGCTGTCCGTGGTGCTGACCCCACGCCCGTCCCCGCTGTGCCCTCAGCCTCCGGGGTTCCTGCTCACACCCAGAGCACTGGGGCTGGAGAGGCACCTGCTGCGGGGTCTTTCTGAGCCATTCCCAGGGATCGCCATGGCCCCGGGGCTCCTCAGGCTCCTCTGGGCAGCCCAGCCTGCCGTTGCCCGGTCCCTTGTCCTCTGGGTCTGTCCCGGCTCTGACGTTTGGTGTTCCCAGGGTCTGATGCTTCAGGGGTTGCTCCCTGAGGGGTGGGTTCATGAAGGACTCTGTGGTCTCACTGGCATCCAGCGGGCTCCTGCTGGTGTTGTGAGAGCTGCCCTGCTGGCAGGAAGGAGTCAGCTGCAAGGTGCTCTCTCCCTGCTGCGCGGCCGGAAGGCAGGGCACTCGGTACACCCTGCGGCCTTGAGCTCTTCTGGCCACTGGGCACCCTGGTACCATCACAGGCTCAGAGCCTGGGGTGGGCATTAACTCCAGAGCGGCCTATTAGCTGCCACATAGAGGTGTCAGCTCTAACGTGGGATGCTGACCCCCAGATTGGAGTTTCGATTCCAGTGTGGAGTGTTGGTTCTCAGTGTGGGGTGACTGTGCCAGGTTTAGGTGTAAGTTGACCTTGAAGGTCTGGGACTAGGGGAGGGAAGGGTCAGATCTGTGTTAAAGGGTCACTCAGTGGCTTCTTGGTGGGAGAGTCGGGCGGGGGGAGCCCAGTGAATTCTCTGCTGCAAGGATCCCAGGCAGCTCTCAGGCTGGGACACTGGGGGACACAGATTTCTGGCATGCAGGAAGCAGACACAGATGACCACCAGGGGACGCTGGGCTTTGAGGAGTTCTGTGCCTTCTATAAGATGATGTCCACCCGCCGGGACCTCTACCTGCTCATGCTGACCTACAGTGACCACAAGGACCACCTGGACGTCACTGACCTCCAGCGCTTCCTGGAGGTGGAGCAGAAGGTGAGGGCCTGGGCAGCAGCCACAGGGTCCAAGCCTACATGGCCTCCCCTTGGGCTCCCAGGGCCCTTGAACTGGTTGAGTGTGGCTGAGAACCCTTCAGTGTGTGAGGATGGGTGCTAGCCTGGCATTCAGGGTTCCACTCCATGGACCTGCTTCGGTTCCCATCATGGGCCATGCCAGCCTCTTCGAGGTCCCATGGAGACCCTGAGGGACCCTGGGGAAGTTCCACGGCTTCTCCCCTGTGGGCCTCTGAGCAGCTCAGCCCTGACCACAGACACTCTGAGCTTCCTGAAGGGAGCCTGTGCCTCACCACAGCGCCTTTAGCGTGGAACTCCCCGTGGAACGGGGTTCCATGCTCTAGGCATCCCTCCTGTTCCCGTCATGGCTCTGGTTCCCCCCATGGCTCTGGTTCGCCCGTATCCCTGAGCTCCAGGCCCGCCGCTGCCACCATTCACCCATCTGTGCAGCAGATGCCTGGATGCCCTGGGAGCCCGAGGGGCGTGCACCCCTTTCCCCTGACTCTATGCCCCCCTGCCCATCCGAAGAGGCTGAGGGCTCCCTGGGCATAGCCCTGTAGATGGGGGGTGCAGTGGCCAGAGGCTCAGGGATGGGGGCGCCCTTGACCTCGGACCAGGCAGGAGCTGGCTGTTGCTTTCTGCGGTGGGCAGGACGCTGACACTCTGCAGTGGGAGAGGGAAGGCCAGTGTCCCTGGGCCCTCTCTTTCTGAGGAAAGAGCGCTCCTTTGGCAGGGCTCAAACAGCTTGTGGCTGCCACCTCAGGGCCGGTGGGAGGTCACCTTGAGGATCAACTTGCAGACTTGAAACTTCCTGAAACCCTCAGGGACCTCATTTTGGGCAGAGGGTGAGAGGGAGTCAGACTCCAGGTTAAGGAAAATGGTTCTCGGCCACTGGGCTGGACCCAAAATTGGGCGGCCGGATCAGCAGGGACAGCTGAGAGAGCCAGGCTGGTCAACGTGGCGTTTGCACCAACAGCCCAAAAGTCCCTGGCAGGCATCGGCCGTACCTCGACCTGCAGGGCTGCCTCAAGCCCAGGACATCAGGGAGGGCTACAGCTGGGACAGTTCTCCCAGAACGCCTCCCCTAACATGTACAGATTAATGCGTTCTGTTCTTGTGGCCGCACTGCTAGAAAAGCTCTGGGGTTGGACAGGAGAGACTTGCACCAGCCTCACGGTTCCTGATGTCCAGACCAACTCCAAACCCTAACCCTAACCCTAACCCTAGCCCTAACCCTAGCCCTTACCCCAACCCTATCCCTATCCCCTACCCCTAACCCTAACCTCCTCAGCCCAGCCACTGTGGGCAGCCCTGGGACGAGGCTGTGGGTTCTCTGTCACGGTGGCTGGTGTGCATGGGGGGAGGGTAGAGGTGAGAGTACGGTCCTGTCTGGGATGGGCAGTTCTGACTCATTATTCCCTGTCCTTCACCCTAAGCTTTCTAGAACATCTATCTGGGACAAAAACTGTCCACCAGGAAGGCCTTTTGAGCCCTCAGCCAGGCCTCTGGACTCTGGGCTCTGACCCCCGGTGCCCCCTTTCCCTTCTGTCACCAGTGACGCACCCACAGCTGCATTACTCGGGAATGGTGGGTCTGCATCTGGGACCTGGGGGCTCCAGGCCTGCTGCACCACAGGGCCCTGGGAGGTCCCTTGGCCTCTGGCTCCTGGGGTCACTGATGTGCAGGGCTGTCTTGGGCTCATCTTTGTGGTGCAGCTCACCCGTGAGAGATGTGGGGAGGCAGCAGGGGGAGGCAGGGAGAGGAGACGCCCTGGGTCCCTCCAAGGTTGGCCTGGGTCCTGGTTCCCCTGTACCTCCTCCCATACGGGGACTTCTGCCGGGACAGCCCTGGTCCATAGCTCTTGAGTTGCCTAGCCCGGTGGGGATGAGGGGTGGCCCAGCCGATGGAACCAAAGACCCTTCCCCGGCTTCAAGGATCTGAAGCCGTAGACAGTTCTTCTGAAGCCGTGTGACCCACCAGTAGTCCTCTGGCCACCGAGTCCCAAGTCTTGTGACACTGGGGGCAGCTAGCGTGCCCCCCAATCCAGGAAGCACATCACAGGGGCCTGAACCTCCCCCCGCCGTGGTTAGTCTTGATGTGATGATCAGAGGCAGTGGGGAGGCAGTGGGGGGGTGGTGGGTGCTGCCCGAGGCTACCCAGGCCAGTGACGGGCTAGCCTGGGCTTAAGCCCCTGCTCTGGCCTAGATGGCGGGTGTGACCCTTGAGAGCTGCCGGGACATCGTCCAGCAGTTCGAGCCCTGCCCGGAAAACAAGAGTAAGGGGGTGCTGGGCATTGACGGTGAGTGGGGGCGTGGCTGCGGGTTTGCTGTCCTGGCGGGCCCATGGGGGGTGCGGGCCGGCAATACGAGGGCGGGGCAGCTGGCCCGAGCGGGCAGCTCCCTGTCCTACGTGGCACGGGGGTGGGTGGTGCTGAGATGAGCCTTGGGGCGGGATCAGCGTGCGGGGCTAAGCGCCCCCGGTGCCCCCGACGCAGGCTTCACCAACTATACTCGGAGTCCCGCCGGCGACATCTTCAACCCTGAGCACCACGGCGTGCACCAGGACATGACGCGGCCGCTGAGCCACTATTTCATCACCGCGTCCCACAACACCTACCTCGTGGGCGACCAGCTCCTGTCCCAGTCTCGGGTGGACATGTACGCCTGGGTCCTGCAGGCCGGCTGCCGCTGCGTGGAGGGTGCGTGCGAGGGGCTCTGGCTGCGGGCCTGGGCTGCGGACCGGCGTCTGCTCTTGGGGACACCGGTGCTGGCTCTGAGTGGCATGGCTGCCCTCCCCCGCCGCGGGGGCTGGGACAGGCTCCTGCTGGTGTTGGCAGCTGAGCGGGAGGTCCCCACGTGGTGGGTCTGCCCGACTGAGGTCCCTGCACGGTGGGTCTGCCCAACCGAGGTCCCCGCACCGTGGGTCTGCCCGACCGAGGTCCCCGCGCCGTGGGTTGGCCTGACCAAGGTCCACCTGCCCACAGTGGACTGCTGGGACGGGCCCGACGGGGAGCCCATTGTGCACCACGGCTACACTCTGACCTCCAAGATCCTCTTCAAAGATGTCATCGAAACCATCAACAAATACGCTTTCGTCAAGAATGAGTGAGTGGCTGGGACTGGGGAAGGGGCCCCTAGCAGAGGGTGGGGGGAGGGGCCACAGGGCTCTTCCTGCCCCTCCCCACATCCTCTCTCAGGAGGCATGTTTGCAGAGGTCGCAGGACTGACTCTGGGGCTCTCGTTGAGGCTGAGGGTCAGGGAAGGCAGTGGAGCTGCAGGTCTGGGGAGAGGGAGGCTGGTGGGGGCAGTTGGTGACAGATGAGCTTTGGCTGGTGGGTCCCCTGTGCCCACAGTCCCTGTCGCACACAGTTGCGGGCCCTGGGGTCAGCCTCCTCCAGCACTGGTAGCTCTGGCACTAATTAACCCCCAGAAGCTGCTCTATGTCCAAACTCAATTTGCCGTCACTCAGCTGTAGCTACAGACACCGTTGAGCAAAATCCAATTTAGTTTCTGGAAATAGAAGACCGCCTCCCCATACTCAGTCACCTTCAAGTCTTGGCTAAACAAGGCTCTCAGGCAAGGAGAGAACTAATTTGACGAGGGAGGGGCGGAGAAGCAAGATTGACTTAGGAAACAGAAATAGACGGGCCCCTCCCGAAGGAGCTTGCCCAAGCCCTGTGTGGGGCTGCCAGAAGGCAGTGGGAGTGCGGAGTGGCAGCCTGGGCCTAGAACTGAGGTGAGGGAGGCACGTCAGGGCAGCGGAGCTGGGACAGACAGGCGTTTGGGGCCGCTGAGAACCCAGGGTCTCAGCACCGGGCTTGCAAGCTCTGGGCGCCAGCATGATCTTTGCAGGCAGAGGGTTCTTCCCTAGCGCCTTGGACTTGAGGCTTCAGTCGCTAGCCTGACAAATGGGGAGATGAGTACTTTTGCCCCACGTCCTGTTTGCGATGCGGGACTTGGCTCTTACTCTGATCCATGCCCTCTAGGTCGGAGCCACCTCCGTTTTCTAAAAAGATCACGTTACCTATTGGCAAAAATCCAAGTAAAATGTGCACTTGGTTAAAAAGTGAATGAAACAGCTGAAGAGCATAATGAAAATTCCTAGTAGCACTCCCTGTCCTGCACTGCGCGGTAACACCAATGCTCTGCCCTGTGGCGTGGGCCCAGCCGATGTCTCCTTTCTCATGGGAAGGAGTTGGGACCAGTGTTGGGACCCTGGCGCCGTTCGCAGGGCCGTGTCTGCGGTGTCCAGGCTAACCAGATTGTCTTTTCAGTCGGTTCACCGCTCCGCGTCGCACCTCCG
Organism: Mustela nigripes; assembly: GCF_022355385.1. Lineage (NCBI taxonomy): Eukaryota > Metazoa > Chordata > Mammalia > Carnivora > Mustelidae > Mustela > Mustela nigripes. The sequence goes on from NC_081570.1 coordinate 1,180,579, forward strand.
TTGAGTCCATCATTTTTAAACCATGACTTGCTGACTTGCTTGAATGTGTCCCCTGGTTTTCCTGGAGTTTCTAAACGCCTTTGTTTTTACTTCCCGGGATAAGAACCGCAGGCCTTCTTCACTGTCCTAGCAACTTTCACACCCACTCGGTTGCTTTTCAAAGCCATCGAAGGGCCCCTTCCCACAGTGGCCGGCAGGTCCGTCTATCCGGGCTGCTGGGAAGATCTCTTCATTCACTGGTGCAGGTGACTTGAGGTCTTAGGCAGGTGGGGCCTGGCCCTCCCCTGGCTTCACTCTTTTCTTCCCACGTTGGGGCCCACAGGTACCCGGTGATCCTGTCCATTGAAAACCACTGCAGTGTCATCCAACAGAAGAAGATGGCCCGGTATCTGACTGATATCCTCGGGGACAAGCTGGACTTGTCGTCCGTAAGCGGGGAGGACGCCACCGTGCTTCCCTCTCCGCAGATGCTCAAGGGCAAGATTCTGGTGAAGGTGAGCCCCTGCCTGCCCCTCCCTGGGCTGGCCTCCTACTGGGCCTCTGACCGCTGCTCTGGGGCCAGGTGAGAGACAGTTGCCCTGCTCTAGAGAGTACGGGGCTCCATGCTGAGGAGTCAGGGTGGGCCCTGCCCCCGACCTGGCCTCAGTCTCTCCCGTGCTGGGCTCGTAATCTAGGGACGTCCATGTGCACAGCCCAGCCTTTCCCTCCCATGCTGCCACAGCAAGGGAGTGCTGGGCGGGCCTCTACCCCATGACCTGAAGTCCACGAGCTTACGAAGGGCTCCTTCCCTTTGCTGCTTCTTGGGTGGGTGCTGGCTTCCCGGCCCTTGCGGCAGGACGCCTCCCGTGGTCCCCGCCTCCCCGCAGGGCAAGAAGCTTCCTGCCGGCATCAGTGAGGACGCCGAGGAGGGCGAGGTGTCTGATGAAGACAGCGCGGACGAGATGGACGAGGACTGCAAACTCCTCAACGGGGACGTGAGTAGGGCTGGGAGGAAGGCGGGAGCTGCAGCCCCGACAGCAGGCTCCGAGCCTCGCTGGGAGGAGGCAGGTGGCTGGGGCGGGGGGTACCTGGGTGGTGCGACGGTGCTTTGCACAGTGGCTAGACAGCGGCCTGTGCTCGGCTGGAGGGGGTGCCTTCCCCACCGGAGACTCGGCCCGAGCTGGCTAGTGGGCTTCCCGCTCTCTGCCTGGAGGCTCTGGGGCTGGGGGAGTCACACAGGGAGGCTGAGGAGTGCAAAAGGGCTCGGCCAGCGGGGCTGGGGGGGGCTCTGGGGGGCTCTGTAATTAGCTTCTTCTCTCCTCTGGGCGCTGTTCTAAGCTGCTGCTGTGAGGCAGGAAGGCGTTACTTCTCCCTGAGGGGCCATCAGATGGGAAAATAATTGAGCAGGAGCGTTCCCAGCCACACGTAGGCTAATTGTTCTAGAAAAGCCTGAAGCAGCAGAATTCTTTCTGCTTTGGAGGTGGATGCAGATTTCTCTGGCCCCAGGTGACTGTGAACCCAGGTTGTCTAACGTCTACCTTGCGTGACTCCTGGGGCGCCCAGACGCACACGGCCCAGACCCTGCCCTGGAGGGGTTCCAGTGTGTCAGGGCTATAAGGGGGCGGGGGCTATTCTAGGCGGGGAGGAGCCCTGGAGGCTGCCAGCCGGCCATCCGTCCCTGCCCCCTGCCCACTCCTTGAGGTGTCTGGGAGCCAGGGGTGAGATCCCACATCCCCAGCTGCTTAGGGCTCCCACCGGCTGCACTGACCTCCTCCTGCAAGGACCACCCGCCTGATGCCTGGAAAGCTGTCTGCCGAGCTTCCTCGAGCAGCGCTGAGCATGCAGGTGTTCGAATCAGAGAGGTCTTCATTTCGGGCCTGCTGGTCACGGTCCAGGGCCCCGGGCAAATGACACGTCTGCCGTGTAGCCCTGCGGCGGGGCGGCGTGCGGATAAGCAAGGCTGTGTAGGAGCAGGTGTGCGGCTGGGGCGAGGGCCAGAAGCCGAGATGGGGCTCGGGCTCCCCAGCTCCAGCAAGCCCCTCCAGCAGGGACCTGGGGGCCGTCACCGCTGCTGCCACAGGGCTGAGATGATGGCACGGGGTGGCCGTCTCGCTCTGGCAGGTCGCCACCAATCGGAAGCGTGTGGAAAACATTGCCAAGAAGAAACTAGACTCGTTAATGAAGGAGTCGAAGATTCGGGACTGTGAGGACCCAAATGACTTCACCGTGTCCACGCTGCCCCCGTCTGGAAAGCTTGGGCACAAGGCAGAGGGCAAAAAGGTGAGGGCCGTGTACCCCACAAGGTCAGCCTGCGGCTGAGGGCACACCTGTGCACACCTGTGCGTACACCTCCCCCCACAGACCTATGCCAGGTTTCTGGGTGGGGAGGACTCAGAGCACCTTGGGCCCTGGTGGGTGAGCGGTGGGCAGTATGTCTGGTGTGGCAACGCGACGTGAAGTCCCTGCTTTCCCTCGACCAAGAAATGTCTGGGCATGCACCTGGGGAGTTGGGGACACAGGATGGCCATTTGGACCTGGGAAACTTACCTCTGTGTGATTTTCTGTGGGGGGGGGGGGCGGAAGTCAGGGAGGGCTTCCTGGAGGAGGAGAAGGAAGAGGAAGAGCAGGAGAAGCTGCTTAGGCTGAGTGGCCAGGCATGGAGCTTGGAGGGGATCAGGGAACCACCCTGTCCCCAGCAGCACTAGGGCTTCCCCTGCTGGGACATGGGGAGGTGTGGGGCACAGAGCTCTCTGTGGGGGGTCTAAGCAGGGGGACGTCTGGGCAGTGGGGTCATGCATGTGTCCCCAACATACCTCTCTGTCCCCTTTGCTGGGAGGCCCGAAGTTGTGGCCCCCCCACCCCTTGGGAGGTCCTGTGTGGGAGAGGGCAGGCGGCTTGGGTGCCACCAGAGGAGCAAGGAAAGGACCCCAGTCAGGACCCCGGTCTTCAGTGCTGGGTGCAGCTCTAGTGGGGGCTGCGCTGGCCAAGGAGGGACTCAGCACCGCCTTCCCTGACATCTAGAGGGGCCGGGACTGGACCTTCTTGATCAGAGGGGACCGGCCAGGCTGGGTCCTGCCGTCTGTGCTCTGTCCAAGGCACAGAAACACTTTCTCCTGCTGTCCTGAGCGCTCCACCCCACCCTGCTGAGCTCTCTGGGGTCACTAGGCTGTGTCTGGGGGCAGGATTGGCCCAGGGCGGGCCCTCTGCTGCCCACAGCATCCCTGAGGGCGGTCGGAGCTAGGACCCGTGCTGGGACCCAGCCAAGCTCGGACATGTGGGCGCTGGGAGGGTGACAGCGGATTCTGGCTGAGGCTGCGCTGATCCTCCAGGACGCGGGGTGACGCGCGCCCCTCCTTGGCTGCACCCAGATTTAGAGCCGCGTGTGCGTGTTGTTTCAGACAGTGTTTGCAGAGCCGCGACGCATGTCGGCCTCCCCGGCTCCCAGCACAGCAGGCACACGGCCCCCCGTGCCTCTGCCAGCGGGCCGTGGAGCCATCAGTAAACTAGGAGGGAGATGGGCTGGCGTTGCTGGGGCCGGGGCAGAGAAAGAGAAACGCTTCTGAGAGCGACCGGACCCTAGCTGATGCTGAGCTCCTCTGCGGCCGCCGAGGCGCAGCCGTGGACTAGCAGTGCACGAGCAGGACAGGCCCAGGGTGGAGATGGGAGCGTCCTGACTCCCCACGGGCCCAGGCTTCTCCCCTGAGCCAGTGTGGGCAGCCCAGGGCAGCAGCTGGAGCTGGGGGGCAGCTGCCCAGCGTGCCGTGGACCACACACTCCTTTCCCGTGTGTGAGCCACAGGGGTGTTCAGGCCGAGGGGCAGGCACTCCGGGGGTTCTTGGGGGTCACTCCAGAGCATGAGGTCTTGTCCCCCGTGTCCCTGGGGTGGAACTGACCAGCATGCGCTCCCTGTCCCAATAGTGGGGTCCAGTGGGGTCCCCCTTGAGCTCCAGGGTCCACAACAGAGGGGGCCTTGCTCTCCTCCTGGCTGCGGCTGGTGGTCCAGGCCGGGGCACGCTTAGTGGGGAAGGTGCGTCCATGGGTGTGCAGACGTGTGACGTGCAGACAGGACCAGGCCTGGGGAGCCCCTCGGGCGGGGACACGGGAGGTACTCTGTAAGCAGCGGTGAGGAAGCCTCACGGTAGCCCTGAGGTGGACAAGAGCAGCTTCGGGGGGCGCAGACCGTGTTTGTCTCCTCCAGAAGCAGGACAGGACTCCAGAGCCGTGGGGAGCCTCACACGCACCTAACATGAGCACGTGCGGTCGAGTAAACTTCCAGACACACAAAGAGCGTTTCTCACACACTCACCCTCCGTGGGGAGAAAAGGCAGAACTGGGGACTGAATAGGTTTAGAGCAACATGTCCGGGGGGACTGAATAGGTTTAGAGCAACATGTCCGCTGAGCCCTCCCCGCCCCTCTTGGAGCCTGGTCCCCGGCAGCGGCCTCGGCGCCCACCGGGTAGCGGCGGACCAGGCTTCCACAGGCCTGGGGGGGGGCAGCAGCCCCTCCTGCTCTTGCTCCTGCTCCCCCCGGCTTGTTCCGGGGGGGACACCCGGAGCTCTGGGCCTGAGGCTGGGCTCCCCCTGCTGCCCCGTCTCCCTCTCCCCCAGGCGGAGGAGGACGTGGAGTCAGGGGAGGACGCTGGGGCTGGCCGACGGAACAACCGGATCCTTATGAGTGGCTTCTCCAAGCGCAAGGTCGGGCGGGGCTCCCAGGCGGGGGCACCTTGCTGGGACCCTCTGTGTTCCACCAGCCCACGGGCCCAGCTGTCCCTGCGCCAGCCAGCCGGGGCCTCCCCTCCAGCCCCCGGGGCCCCGGCCCGCCTCCCGGAACCCCCCCGGGTTGCTTGCTACGTGTCTGTCGGGGGCTGCCGGGGGCAGGTGCCTCGACGGCCCCCCCGGTGCATAGCAGCCAACGTCCCTGGCTCACTCAGGCCCGGGCCCAGGCCGCCCGGCATACTGCGGGGGACAGGCAGGCTCAGCCGGGCAGCCCTGGTACCAGGCCCCCCGACAATAGGCCTGCCTCCTGCCCCCTCCGGCCTGTGCAGGGCCATGGCTGGTCTGGGGGCTCCACCGGGCCTGACTCCACTCTCCCTTCATAGAAGAAGGCCAGCAAGCTGAAGAAAGTGGCCAGCGTGGAGGAGGGAGACGAGGACCTGGACTCCCAGGGCAGCCAGAGCCGGGGGTCAGTGCCCTGCCCCAGCCTGGACCCTGGACGGGTGGGGCAGGAAGTGCCGAGGCCCGTGTCCCTGAAACAGCGGACGCTGGACGCGCCGGCCCTGCTGTGGCCCCGTGAAGTCACAGTGGGCTGGGCGAGGGGGAGCCCAGCGTGTGGACCTCAGGGTCGTGGGGCCAGATGGGCCCACACGGACCCCTGCGCCTGCTCCCAGAGTCCGCTGTGTGGTTGGGTGGGCTTGGCGCCCGCACCTGTCCCTCCCCCGCGTCTCTCCTCGGGGTCCCTTGCCCGTCCCGGAACCCCCCCGGGGCGTAGTAGGCGTTGGGTGCGCGTTCTGTGTGGACCAGGGAGCCTGGCTCGGGAACCGTGCTGCCCAGGCTGCCCCGAGTCCGCAGGGGCGCCCGTGCTGGCGTCCTGACGGCTATCGCCTCTCCTCCCTGCAGGGCCGCCCGGCAGAAAAAGACCATGAAGCTGTCCCGGGCCCTCTCAGACCTGGTGAAGTACACCAAGTCTGTGGGCATGCGCGACGTGGAGGCGGAGGGTGAGGGCCCCGGGCCCGGGAGCGGGAGCGGGTGCGCTGCGGCCTGGCGGGCCTCTGAGGCCGTCCCCCCGCCCCGCAGTGGCGTCCAGCTGGCAGGTGTCGTCCTTCAGCGAGACCAGGGCCCAGCAGATCCTGCAGCAGAAGCCGGCCCAGTACCTCCGCTTCAACCAGCACCAGCTCTCCCGCATCTACCCCTCCCCCTACCGTGTGGACTCCAGCAACTACAACCCCCAGCCCTTCTGGAACGCCGGCTGCCAGATGGGTGCGCTTGCTGCACGGAGAAGGGGGAGGGCCCGGCGCTCCAGGAGGCTGGGCTTGGAGAGCCTCGCCACACCCCGCTAGTGGCTGGCACTGGGGTGGGGTCCTAGGGCCCAGCGAGACTGAGGCACATCGGCCGCGTGCTTCTAGGGACGGCGGGGGGCTGGCTGTGCTGGGCTCCAGGGGCCTTCTGCCGGGACGCCTGACCTGGGTTGTACGTGAGGGTGAGCCTGGGGCCGGCTCCCGCAGGCGAACGCTGGACTTGGGGGCAGCCAAGCAGGGGAGGTGGGGGTGGGGCACGTGCTGGGCGCTGACAGGCCGCCTCGTGTTCACCCCCATAGTCGCCCTGAACTACCAGTCGGAGGGGCGGATGCTGCAGCTGAACCGGGCCAAGTTCAGTGCCAATGGGAACTGTGGCTACGTGCTCAAGCCCGAGTGCATGTGCCAGGGTGAGCCCGGGGCGCGGGGCATGGGGCGGGGGTTGCGGGGCGCGTAGGTAGGGGCAGCTGCCACAGGCTCACCTCCAAAGTACGGGTGCCAGAAGTGGGGGTGCAGCAGAGGGCCCCACGCTACCAGGGGCTGGCAGGGGTGAACGAGGGAGCCCCTTCGCACGCCTGACCCCCACGAGGCTCCCAGCAGGACGCATCTGGGGCGACTGCCCACGGGGCAGTCAGAACCTCCGAATCCCTTCCCGGAGCCTCCAGCTCTCTCACTGCTGGCTGCTGGCAGCTGCGTGGGGCTGTCCCCGTTGTAACCTGGATCTCGCCCAGCCCTCCTGGCCAGCCTTGGCTAACTTCACTCTACCGCCTGGGGGCACGGGCCTGCGGAGCCCCATCACCGGGAGCCCGGCGTGTGGAGGGTGGCGAGGACGGTCCCAGGGGACACCGGCACGCAGACCTTTGGTGCGCCCATGCTGGAACCCTGCTCCTCTGCCCCTGTCCCCGGCCCGGGACTCCAGGCCGGTCAACGGGGTGCAGTGGAGTGCCCCATGCCGCCACAAAGCCCTCAGCCTGGTCCCCTGGCCCCTCCCAGGCGTCTTCAACCCCAACTCCGAGGACCCTCTGCCCGGACAGCTCAAGAAGCAGCTCGTGCTCCGCATCATCAGCGGACAGCAGCTCCCCAAGCCACGGGACTCCATGCTGGGGGACCGAGGCGAGGTAGGAGGGCCCCGGCGGGGGCGGGTTGGGCAGCGCCGCCACGCCAGGCCCGGTGCCACCCCTGCCCTACCTGCCCAGATCATCGACCCCTTCGTGGAGGTGGAGGTCATCGGGCTCCCCGTGGACTGCAACAAGGAGCAGACGCGTGTGGTGGACGACAATGGTGAGGCTCGCAGGGGAAGGCGGGGCGGGGGACGATCCTGTGACCCTGCACTGCCCCCTCGCAGGAGCCCGTGGGGGAGCCTGGGCCCCAGGGGCTGGTTTTCTCCGCCGGGCGGCCAGCCTAGGCTGAGGCACCAGAAGAGGGCGTGGGCCCAAGTGGCCTCCCGGCTAGGGATTGGGGTGAGAGGTGACCCCTCCTCCTGGTGGCCTCTAGGATTCAACCCCATGTGGGAGGAGACGCTGGTGTTCACCGTGCATATGCCTGAGCTCGCACTGGTGCGCTTCCTTGTCTGGGACCATGACCCCATTGGGCGTGACTTCATTGGCCAGAGGACGCTGGCCTTCAGCAGCATGATGCCAGGTAGGCGGGGGCTGGCAGGGTGGGGAGGGGCAGCATCCCCCATGATAGAGACCTACGTCCCCTGCGCTCAGGCTGGCGTCTGCCACAGAGGCCAGCACACCCCACACAGAGCAGTCCCTCCCCCACACCCAGTGTGTCCCCCACACCACAGGCAGTGCCTCCCGTAGGTCGGTGGAGGGTACCAGGGCTAAGCTCCCATCTGTGGGTCGGCTCCCGCCATGGGTGGGTCTAGGGACGCAGTCGGGACCGAGGAGGAAGGTATGGGGCCAAGGGCGCTTTGAGGATGCGGGAGGGGAGGAGCGCTCAGGCTGCGCATCAGCTGGCCCCCGGGAAGGGGAGGAGCCCATGAAATCAGCGGGCTTCCTGGAGGAGGCGTCCCCAGAGCTGGGCTCCCGGGCCATATTCAGGGCCTTTGAGCAGAGTGGGCGGGTGACCGGTATTGCAGGCTACCGGCACGTGTACCTAGAGGGGATGGAAGAAGCCTCCATCTTTGTCCACGTGGCTGTCAGTGACATCAGTGGTAAGGTGAGAGCTGCCTGCAGGACCCCAGTCCCACCCCAGCCACGCTGCCAGGTTTGCCGGGTCTCCTGGGTACCTTGCTGGGCCTGTTTCTCCACCGGCCAAGTGGGTGGGGGGGGCACCGCGGCTCAGCCCCCGCTCCCCATCTCTCTCGAGCCTCCCCAGTCCTTCTGCGTCTCGGGATCCCTGGTCCTCCGTCCGTCCCTGGCTTTGCTCCCAGTCCCCCGCATCCCTGGATGGGGGACCTCCCCTGTCTCCCCCTTTCTGAGCTCCGGGCCCAGGCGGGGGCCAGTGTGTGGCGGTGTGTCAGGCATGCACGGGGGGCTGGCGTGGTCCTGGTGCCCATTGTCTCTCTCCTGCCTCCTCCACGGCCCCAAGGTGCTGCCGGGCACGGTGCCGCAGGCCGCTCGGCTCTTGCCCGCCGTCCAGCCGCCTGTCTGTCCTGCGTCTGCCTGTGTCCGCGGGCTCCTCGCCCGGCTGTCTGCGTCTCACAGCCGTCACTCTGTCTCTTTGGTCTTGCAGTGGCCTCCCCCATGTCCAAAGTCTACTTTTAGAAGGACAGTCCTGTTAGGAGCTTGAAGGTACCCCAGCGCCAGGGCGGCGGAGCCCGCCCGCCCACCACCTGCATGCTCAGGTCGCCCCACTAGCATCTGTGGCTCCCGGTAGCATTTTGGAGACTGTCAGCTCATGCGACATGGTCGTGATGTGGTTCTGGGGTCCCTCGGGCCATGCCCAGCCACAGAGCAGCATTTATGAGGCAGGTCCAGGACTCCGGCGAGGCCTCCTGTGTGGGGACCCCTCCTGGCCTTCCGTCCCTCCTCTGTCTGGCGCCCTGTGCCCCCCCCCACCCCCACCTCGTGTCCTGTCCTCTAGCTCAGAGCGCCGCCGGCTCCCCTGCCCCCTGTGTGCTCCCTGCCCTTACCCTTCCTCTCGGCCCCTCTGCCCCCCGTGTGCTCCCTGGCTCTGTGTGCACCCATGATGCCCGCTGTGGGGTGGGGATGCCCCAGGGACCAGGTGCTTTGAGCTTGAATCCTGGACCTTCTTCTAAATGACTTTGCCACCAACTTTGACCAAATTGCTTTGGATTTGGGATCTTGAATCGGGAAGCCGATTCAAGTGCGGGCCACGTGAACAGCCCTGCGCAGAAGCACCCCCTATCCCTGGGCAGTCGTGGCTGTGGTCAGGGCCTCTGCATGTGAAGACCCTTCTGGCCTCTGCACTCCGGAGACGCAACTGTCGGCCTCTCTGGCAGTGACCTGGGCCCTTGTCAGCTGGTCCCGGGGATCCCCAGCTGCCCTGCTCAGAGAGGGAGGCGGCGGGGAGAGGCCTGGCTGTCCAGGAAGGCCGAGGCCAGCAGCAGTTCAGGGAATGCCGAGGCAGCCTGGGCCCTGCCCTTGGGGCTGCTGCACAGAGAGCACGGTGAGGCCGGTAGCAGTCGGGAAGGCTTCCCAGAAGAGGCAGCCCCTCCGGGGGAGCGAGCAGGCAGGGGTGTGGGAGAGCAGACCACTGGCCTGCGCTCGGCTTTGCTTGCTTCCTTGGCCTGTGTGCCCAAAGGCAGGGTGAGCGTGAGCGGGGCGGTGCTGCTCTCACGGGGTTTTCTCTCCTCTCTCTCTCCCTGCCAGCACCCCCGGGCGCCCTGTGCCAGCCTGCTCGGCTGGAGCCGGGGGCTTTGGGAACCTGTGAGGGGTACCTGGTGGGCACAGGAGCCACGGTTCAAGGTCCCTGTCTGGGCGGCCCGGGGGTCTCCTCCTTCAAGCCCTCACAGGGTCCACCTGTCCTGAGACCCTCAGACCCTCCCCCTGCATTCAAGGAAGGCAGCATCCCCGGTCTGTACAGAGGCCATAGCAGCTGCTGTCCCTGGCAGGGGTGCCCTGGGGACACGCTTCCCCACCCGCAGCTGTGAGCGGCACAAGCCTGACACGCTGGCCCTTGGGCTGCAGCAGCGAGCTGGGAGTCCCTGGTCCCCGGGGCCTGGCTGCCGGCTATGTGGGCTCCTTCTCTTGCAGGTCAAGCAGGCTCTGGGCCTAAAAGGCCTGTTCCTCAGAGGCCCAAAGCCCGGGTCACTGGACAGTCATGCTGCTGGGCGGCCCCCACCTCGGCCCTCCGTTAGCCAGAGGCTCCTGCGGCGCACGGCCAGCGCCCCGACCAAGAGTCAGAAGCCGGGCCGCAAGGCCTTTCCGGAGCTGGTCCTGGGCACGCAGGACACAGGCTCTGAGGGGGAGGTCCGTGACGTGGCTGCTCCCAGCCCCGGCCCCACCCTGGAGGCCCCTGCCCCCGAGGAGCCCGGCAGCCGCAGCCCCCGAGGTAAGGCGCCGGTGGGGAAGAGCCCGATGCCCCAGAATCTGGGCCAGGAGCCGCCCCCTTGTGCCCCTGAGGGCCCCGGGCCTGCCGGGATGGCCGCCACCTGCATGAAGTGTGTGGTGGGCTCCTGCGCCGGTGAGGACGCTGAGGGCCTGCGGCGGGGACGTCTGCCAAGCCCCGGGTCCCCGGCCACACACGAGGCCATCAGCCAGCAGCCCCGGGCCAGGGCGGACTCGCTGGGGGCTCCTTGTGCCGGCCCGGGGAGAGGCAGAGGGGCCCTGCGGCAAGGTCCGGGAGGCGGCTCTGTGTCCACGGACTCCAGCGGCCTGGGCAGTCCCGAGGTGTTCCCCCACTGGCCTGAGGGCGCCCGCAGGCAGGCAGGGGCCCTGCAGAGGGAGATGAATGCCTTGTTCGTTCAAAAGCTGGAGGAGATTAGGAGTAATTCCTCCATGCTGTCCACCGGTAAGACCAGACGCTCCTGGCCGGCGTCCTCTGTGCCGCCCCCACGCCCCCTTCGGCATGGCCCGGGCCGGGCACCCTCCCTGTGCTTCTGTGTTCAGAACCTGCCTCTGTGTGCTCGTCTGGCTGCTTCTCCTTTGCTCCGCTGGCTTGCCTGGGCGTCCCCTGCCGCCCCCCGCACCCCTTCCCCAGCTGATGGTACCAACCCCCTCTTGCCCTCAGAGACTCCCCACGAGCCCCTCAGTGAGAGCGGGTCTGACGCGCTGACCCGATGTCCCCGGCCGGCAGCCCCCGCTGCCCTACTTTGCTGGCCGGCCCTGCCCTCTGCTGGCGCTTTTGCTAAGAGCTGGGGGCAGCTTCCTGTCCCCCCACCCTCTCCCCCCAGGGCCAGGCTGCCGTTGTTCGGCCCCTGGCCCTGCACCGCAGTCCTCTGGGAAGCCTGGAGTGTGTCGGTGATGCTCTGCAAGGCGGCCCCTGACGCCCCGAGACAGCTGAGGGTGCCCAGGTTCCCCGTGTTTGCAGGGGGTGGAGGAGACGGCACCCACCCCTCGGCCCTGGGCGCTGCTTTATGGCCTGAATTGAGCTGAGCTGGGTTGTGACAGACAACAGCCCGAGGGCACCTCATCAGGGAACCTCAGCCTTGGGAGGGGCTGGAAGCCGAGCCTGTCCCCCACCCCCAGACCCCGGTCCCTCCTTGTACCCCGCCCAGCCTCGCTGTTTGTCTGTCCACCTGCCAGCCGCACCCACACGCTGACCAGCCTGTTCTTTCTGTCCCCACGCTGCCTCTATAGTTAGGGACTGAGAGCAGCCGCGTGCCAGGTAATGGGGCCCAGCCTGTGTGCCCTGTGCCGTTCCCAGCCCTGGCCTGCCAGGGGGCCCTGTGGACCCTGCCCGTGGGCACAGACCCTCTGCTCCCCCAGCCCCAGCAGCAGCAGAGCCGGAGGGCCGGGGGGGGGGGCAGCCGTGTGCACAGGGAGGGGCCTGGCCGCTGAGGGCCCTGCAGGCTCCGTCCACGGGGGACGTGCCCAACACGCTCCTCTCCTCTTACCCACAGATACCCGCCCCTTCTCCATGCCGAGGACGGGCTCCTCCCTGTGTGGCCTGGAAACCATTGCCGAGGAGCCATCCCTGGGTCCTGGCCCCCCACCTCTGGTGGCTGCCCCCCCCAGCCCCTCTCCGGGAGGGGCCCTGTGCGCCTCGGGACCCGGCGCCAAAGTGGCGAGCCCCGCAGCGGTAGCTCTGGGAGCTTCCATGCCCTTCCAGCCCAGGACCCGGAGCAGAGGGGACACGGAGCCGGCCCTAGAAGGCCGGCGGAGGGTGTACAATGGCGGGGGCCCCGGGGGGGCGTGCGAGGGGACCCCGAGCAGCCAGATGGTCAGAAAGGCCATGAGTGAGGGGCAGGTGCCCTCGGAGCTCCTGGGTGGACGGCGGCCCCTGGCTGGGCCCTGCCCCACCGTGTACTCGGACGCCACGAGTGGAGACCGGCTGTGGCGGCGGCTGGAACCAGGGGGCCATCGCGACAGCGTGTCCTCATCCTCTAGTGTGTCGTCCAGCGACACGGTCATCGACCTCTCCCTGCCGGGCCTGGGCCTGGGCCGTGAGAGCGTCGCAGGGGCTCTAGCCGGACGTCTGCCCCTGCGGCCCTGCTCGGCCACAGCTGCCCGCCTGGACCTGTCAGCCGTGACCAAGAGCAAGTCCAGCCCCAACCTGCGGGCTGCCGGCCAGCTGCCTGCCTCACTGGAAGAGCTTTCGCCGCGTCCCCTGGCCCCCAGGCCCCCCTGGAGTCGCCTCCCCCTGGCGGGCCTCTGGGACTGCCCTGCGGCTGCCAAGTCCAAGAGCCTGGGGGACCTGACTGCTGACGACTTCGCCCCCCAAGTGGGGGTCCTGGGCCGGAGCCTGGGACTGGCAAGGGAGGGGCGGGCAGGGCAGGGGGTGCGGCGGGACGCCCTGACAGAGCAGCTGCGCTGGCTCACGGGCTTCCAGCAGGCGGGCGACATCACCTCGCCCACAAGCCTCACTGCCGTGGGGGAAGGGGCGCCTGGTCCCCCCGGCTTCCTGCGGCGCTCCTCCTCCCGCAGCCAGAGCCGCGTGCGCGCCATCGCCAGCAGGGCCCGGCAGGCCCAGGAACGGCAGCAGCGGCTGCAGGGCCCGAGGGGACCCCCAGGGGAGGAGCGGGGCACCCCCGAGGGTGCCTGCTCCTGGGGCCCGGGGGGCTGTGGGGACGTGCCTGCCCCTGCCACTGGGCTCCTGCTCAGACTCTGACGGGCTCCCCAGGGTGCGAGGTCCCCAGTCCCTCCCCCCGCCCCCTGGCCCTGCACTGTGGTCCCGTGGAAGCCCCGACCCTCAGCCCCCACCTCTCCCCAGGGAGGAAGGGAGCCTGCTTGCGGTCGGGGCGGATTTTTCATGATGTTAAGATATATATGACAAGTACTTAAGTTTTTAGAGACGAAGCTTCTCCCACATTAAGATGGTGCCCAGTCCTTTCTGCGTCGTACCTGCGTCTCCACAGCGCGGGGCACGGCTGTGTGTGGGCTCCCGGGCTCGTCCTGTGCCCACTCCCTGCCTGACGGCGCTTTGCTTGTTCTGCACAAAGCCCCCTTTGTACGGGACACTTTAGACCCCAGACTCGCGGACACAACTCCAATAAACACTTTCCTGCTCGCTGGTAGTGGGGCCACCCCCGTGCCCTGTGACCACTGCCACAGTCCCTGGGCCGGGGTCCGTGTGAGGACACCCCGACCCCTTTCCACAGAGGCTCGCGGACCCCTGCAGCCTCCAGGATGCAGCCCCTGCTCCCTCCCAGCCTGATGGTCCCACTCCTATGTGTGGGGGGAGGGGGCAACCTTGGCCCTGGGCAGGGACCCCAAGCCAGAGGACCCCCAACTGGCTAAATGCATACACTACCCCTCCCCTGGAGTGGCAGGACGACAGCCAGGACACCAGAGGGTCTGTGTCTGGGCTTGGCCCCCAGCCCGGCCTCTGGCATCTGACCTCCACGGGAGCCATGTGGGCCACCCAAGGCCTTTGCCACGAGAGTGCCTGTTATGCAGCAGGTGGTGGGTCCAGCCAGCGAGGTCTCGTGTCCGACTACCAGGATAGGCCCTGCTGTCTTCCCGATAGGGCTGGCGAGAAGGTGGGCACCGACACGAGGCTGGGTGCTGGTGGGTGGGCACGGTCTCCCTCGAGGTGTCCCCTCTGCAGACTCCAGGGGCCTGTGCCAGCCACTCACCCAGTCTTAGCGAAGGCCAGGTGGAGGGTGCCTGCTGGCCCCACAACCCCCCGAACCCACCACACCCCTTCTCAGGTACGGGGAACACTTCCATGGGAAGCGGTGCCCCGAGACCAAGAGGAGCCCCAACGCAGAGCATTTAGGAGGTGTGCCTGGCCTCCAGGGTCCCTAGAATCTGGGGTGTGTTGGAAGAGGGCACCTGGGGGCATCAGCCAGGGGCTTCTGGGCCAGGCTGGCTGCTGGGGCTCCTGGAGCTGAGAAGCAGGGCCGATTCCCATCTGGCCCTGGTTGGGAGCCGCCTGCCGCCACACCTGGGGAGGCTGGGTCTGTCCCAGAGGGTGCCTGGCAGCAGGGCGGGTCTTGCCTGCACGGCTCTGCCCAGCTGATGCCAGGGCTGGGGCACCGCAGCCCCTGACGGCAAAGTTGGGCAGATGGAAGAACCTGTGGGGGTGTTGGGCTGAGCCAGGCTCTGGCCAGACTTTTTGGGCCTCCTGGGCATCCGTGCTGGGCTCTCCCTGCACCAGGAAGCAGGGGGCAGAGGGCCATCAGGCCAAGGGGCCAGGGAGGCCATACAAAGGGGGCCACAGCCCGCTGAACGGTGCAGGGGTGTCGGCTGGGGAGATGCAGGCCAGACTGTGGTGGGCTGAGGGGGCAGGACGCTTGTGGATGGTGGGGGTTCACGGGAACCCCTGCTGGGCCAGCCTGGCCTAGGGACCCTGGGAATGGCTGCCACTGGGGGCACAGACCCGGCCTGGCACAAGCAGCCACGAGCCCGTGGGGCTAGGGTTGATGCATGCGTGGCTCACCGGGGGCCTGGAAGGTGCAGGAGTGGCCAGGGCCCCTGGCAGGAGCTGCGGCATCGGGGACAGGGCTGGCCGCCTCCTGAGGCCGGCTGCCAGGTGACTCAGCCGAGCGCATCCACGTGCATGTGGGCATAGTCCTGCGGCAGCAGCCGTGCCTCGGGCCCACGCCCTGTGGGAAGGGGCAGTGCGCAGCCCTCTGAGGGCCGGAGACAGGGCTCTGGGCTTGGGCGTACGGCCCCGTGATGAGGTCGGGTCTGAGCAGGAGTGTGTGCGGCCACCAAGCCCAAGAGCCCCTGAAGACCCTCCTGTGGCTGCCGCCTGCAGTCAGGAGCGTGGCCCAGCCCGGCCTGGCCCCCCAGTCCGTCTTGGGTGCGGTGGGGCTGCGGACTCACAGGACGGCCCTCCCTGACAGACGTGCTGGTGACAGGACTGCCAAGGACACAGGGAGTCACCGGACAGCCGCGGCCCACAGCCCACATAGGATCAGGTGCTCCAGCAGTAAGCGGAGGGAAGACCCTGCTCGCGGCCACCCAGGGCGGGGCTCATGGGGCCCGCTGTCTTGAGAGCACCCGGCACGGCCGGACGACACCGCGGGCTCTCTCTGGGCGCCCCGAGCTCCCGCTGACCTGCTGGAGACATGAGCGCGGATTTACATCTGTACACGTGTGTGTATAAAAGATTATTTCACAGTTAAATATATTCCAATACGCATGTCTCACTGGACAAGTTGCGTCTCCCAGCACGAATGAGGCAGCATCACAGAGACCCGACGGCGCATGCTCGCGCCCGGCCACGCCTGGCCCCTGCTCCTGTCCCAGGTGCACGACACGAATGCTCTGCTTGGAACTCGGTTTCCCTGCCGCGGTCGGAGCACGTCCCTGACAAGCGCAGAGGAGAGCTGCCCGGCAGGGCCGGCGCCTCACTCGGCCGGAACCTCGTACTTGAAGATGACACTGAAGAGCCGGCCGCCCAGCCGCTCGGCCAGCCAGGAGTTCTTGATGACGGCCAGCTTGAGGCTCTCGCAGCGCAGGGCCGCGTGGTAGTTGGTGTGGACGGCCCGGCCCATGCCCTCGATCACCACCAGGTCTGCGCCTCGCTCCCGCACCAGCACGGCCAGTCCCTTGTCCAGGCGGCTGTGGGGAGGGAGGGGGCTGTGAGGGGGGGGAATGGTGGCGCCTTACCCCTGCACTGAGCTGTCCCCCGGGAGACACCATGCCCTGTGTCCCTAAAGGGCAGTAACTGACAGGGATGCCTGGAGCGCCCCCCCCCCCCGGGCCTGACGCCGCTTCTCTCCATGATGAAATCCTCTTTCCTGGTTGACAGCGGCCCTGGAAAGGGAGCAGGTCAGCCCCGAGAATTGTTCTGGCCCCAGCCGGCTCCCAGTGCCCGGTTCTCCCGCTCTAGGATCCCCAGGGCCTGAAACACCAGTGCGGTGACCCGGTCATCAGCGCCAAGGAGCCTTGGGGGTGTCTGCCTCTCTCACCAGACGGGGCCCGTCCGCCCGGGGCCCCACCGAGGGGCTGCTGCCTTCTGCGGCACACAGGGAGGCCAGGGGCGGGCACAGAGGTGCCTCGGGGTACCTGAGGTCCAGACACGGGGAGCTGGAGCCCGTCTGTGTCAGCAGCAGCCTCTCCTCCCTGAGCGCCGAGCTGCAGAGCACAAGGACCGGTCGGCACCCCTCCCGCCGTGCCCCCACCTCTCCACGCAGACCCCGGGCTCCCGGCTAGCTTACTGGATGACGGGGTCCATGGCCGCGATGCGCTCGGCCACAATGAGGGACTCGCAGTAGGTGACGTCGTTCAAGGCAGGTCCCGAGTTGCACGCCAGGATGACCTGCGGCGGGATGCCCCGAGCTTTGTACGGACCTCGGCCGCCGCCCGGCGCCGAGCCAGCGCGTGTCTGCCCACCCACCCGGGGCTGCCGGCTGAGCGGCACGACCCCGACGACCTCTCACTGCTCGCTGGCTCCAGGAGGGCCGGCTCCTGGGTCGGGACGAAGACGGCCCCAGAACACTGTGGTCGGGCTGACCCGAGGTCCGTGGCGTGAGGAGCCTCACCCGAACCTGCCTGCCCCACAGAGGCCACGACGGCGCCAACCCCACTGCGAGGGGCGGGCCCAGGGCAGGGGTCCCGCCGCGGCCCGGACGCTCACCTCCGTCCCTCTAGAGAGAAGCTCCCTGACAAAGGGGAAGACTCCCAAAATGACGTCTACTCCACTGTTATCTGCGAAAATTAAGGCACATTTGTGAGGGGGCCCCTGCAAGACAAAACCAGGACGCTCAGTCGGGAACAGGCGCGCCCAAGCGCTGCAGACCCTGCGCGCTCCACGTTCCCCGCGGGCCGAGGCCGAGGGCTGCTGGCTCCCGCAGGTGCTGGGGTGCGGGGGGCGGGACGCGCCTGTGGCTCTTCCGGAACCGTGTCCCCAACGACCTCTGAGCCGCGGCCACCGACCTAACCAGCAGAGCCTGCAGGGGGCAGTGGCTGGGGGAGCGGGGCCGCGGCGTCCGCCTCCGGGGGGGGGGGGCCCTCGGTGCACCGCCCTGGAGTGGCCCCGTGCCCCGTCCTGTGCCCATCCCCCTCCCCCGGGGCCTCGAGAGCCCGGCCCGGCCCTGGGGCAGAGGCAGGGGCGGTGGTGTGTACCTTCAGCCTCTGAAGCCACTTGCTGTAGGAGTCCACGAGCCACGGCCGCTCTGTGGGACACGGAGCCAGTCAGCCCCCGGCCCCGGCAGGCCCGCTCCCCTCCCGCAGCCGTGCCCTCGCTCCTTCCCTCCCCTGCAGGGCGAAGTCCCAGCGCGGACGGGAGCCCCTACCTTGCAGCTTCATCTTCGCTTCCTCGAAGCCAAACTGGGGGTCAGACTCGAGAACGCTGCACGGCGGAGAAAACAAGTCACAAAAACCCCAACCTCAGCTTCCGCATTCACCGTGGAGCCCAAACGGGCTGAGCCCGCTAGGATCTGGAGCACGCAAGTCTCACAGGCCCCAGAGCAGTGGCGGTCTGGACGAGCTCCAGGACGCGGGGCGTGGAGGGGAGCTGGGGGCGGGGGGAGGTGGGGAGGGTCCCGAGTGTGTGCCAGTTTCCGGCAAGGCGCTGGGTCAGCCCCGGCCTCGCCCGGCACATGCCCCGACATGTTACTCAAAGGGACAGCTAGTGACAAGGGTAAGGAGGGCATGAGGGCGCTTCTCAGCGTAGACCCGGCGAGGGCAAGGACAGGACACCAGGCAGGAGACCAAGCATCCAGCAAGGGAAGAGGCCCAGGCCTGGGCTGGGGGTGCCGCTCCCTCGGGGCCCCTGGGCCACCTGCTCCCACCCGCGTCTGCGAGCTCCTTCAAAAAGCACCTCCGTCTCCCAGTTTCAACTGTTAAGTATAGTTGGATTCCCACCGTAATGTGCAAAGCCCAGATCTGGGTTTCTACATCTGAAAACATCACGCCCCAAACCCACAGCCCAGCCCTCCACGTGCCTGCTCTGAACAGGCTCGGGGCAGCCAGGAAGGAAATCCGCCACCCACTCCTGGGGCCAGGGCACCGGGACCCCATCCCTCATGCCACCTCCGCAGGGACCGAGCTGGGGC
Organism: Mustela nigripes; assembly: GCF_022355385.1. Classification (NCBI taxonomy): domain Eukaryota; kingdom Metazoa; phylum Chordata; class Mammalia; order Carnivora; family Mustelidae; genus Mustela; species Mustela nigripes. The sequence continues at coordinate 1,199,093 of NC_081570.1, forward strand.
AGCGCACGTGGCCGAGGGGGACAGGACGGGCCGTGGCCCTGAGCCCGAGATGGAGTGAGCAGGCAGGGGCAGGGCTGAAGCGTGGAGGGGCCGTGAAGGCAGCAGCACCTACTCGGAGACGGCTTTCGCTCCCCAGTCGAAGACGTTCCCCGCCAGCAACCCCTTCACCAGGGCCAGCTGCCTCTCCTCCCAGCCCAAGGCGTCCAGACAGCGGATCACCCTCGGGAAACACTTTAGCGCCACTCCGTTTTCCTTCTGCTTGACCTGCGGGGAAAGGCGAGTCGCTGGTTGGCGTGAAGGCACGGCCCTGCCTCCCTCGGGCCCTCAGAGGACCAGGCAGAGGGAGGGCGCCCCGCTGTGGATGTCCCCATGAGGCCGCCCTGAGGGAACGGACGCCCAGCTGTCACAGGCGTTCCGGCAACCCTGGATGCTGACAGCTACTGACTGAGAACAGCGCGGCCGCGGGCGCACACTCAGCCACAGCCGCGGGGCCAACACTCAGCCACGGCCGCAGGCGCACACTCACACGGCCGCAGGCGCACATTCAGTCACGGCCGCGCGGGCGCACTCAGACACGGCCGCGGGGCGCACACTCAGCCACAGCCGCGGGGCCAACACTCAGTCATGGCCGCGGGGCGCACACTCAGCCACAGCCTCGGGGTGCACACTCAGACACGGCCACGAGGAGCTTGTGCCGTGTCCCCAGGCAGGGCAGAGATGGGCTATGGTGGGAGACTCAGACCCTCGCAGGTACCCCACGCCCTATCCCCAGATAGTCCGTCTGAGGGCAAGGGAGGCAGGAGGTGGGGTATGCGGCGCTGGCTTGGAGCCCTGGCCGCCATCCCCGGGCACATGGCCTCCTGGGCACAACGGTCTGAGGAGGCTGGTACCTCTCAGCCGGCTGGTGGGCTCGGGCGGCTTGTCACCTGCGAAAGCAGGACTGCTGTCCACAAACGCCAACCCTGAGGCCGGACGCCGACCCCACCAGGCCAGAGACAGGCACCGCCCACCGAGAGACCACCCAGTGCTCGCACCAGGCAGGCCAGGCCAGGCCAGGCTGCACCCCTGCCCCCTGCTGCCCGCACCCCCCTCGCAGGCACCAACCCCACGCAGGGGGGCGGCACTCACTTTGGAGTAGGGGTCTGGGAAGTTGAACTCGTTCAAACAGTGCTCCCTCGTGTCCAACAGGCTGCGCACGGTCAGGGTCCCGTAGGCGCTGGGGAAAAGGTGGAAGAAGGCAGCTCAGGGGGTCGGCCACCAAGTATACGGCCTCCCCCCGGCCGCCGCCTCGGCCCCCGGAGAGCGTCCTCGCGGCAAAGCAGCTGCGGAGCAGGTGCGCGGGGAGGCCAGGCAGAGGCACACGGTGCCCAGGGCGGCTACCGGAGCCCGGCGCGGACACTCACAACGGCTGATGCCGCAGCGTCTGCAGTTTGCCCCAGTACTTTTGCCGGAACTTCTCGGCCCTCTCGGCCGCATCTGCTGAGCCCGGCTGGCTGGCCACGGCACGTTTCACCACCTGCCGGGCACAGGCCGCTTAGCAAGGCCCCGGCCTCTGCGTGGCCAGGGCCGTGGTCCGAGCACGTCCCCACACACAGGCCCACGGCCGCTGGAGATCGGGGTCCCGGGCTCTCCCCTGTGGGGTGGGAATGGGGTCACCGCTGGCCCCCACCCGGGGATCAGAGCCACATCAGCTGGGATGAGCTCCTGCGGCACCGGAGGTTGGGGGGGGACAGGTGGCCTGGGACCATCCTAGGAGGCCATGCGAGGTCCCAGCCTGGAGGCCCCTCACTCAGAGGACAGAGCCTGGAGGCCTGTGAGGACTGAAAAGGACATTCGCAGGGGCCGGGAAGGCCTGAGACGCAACCCACCCGGGCCTGGAGTCCCACCGCCGTCGCCCCCGACCCCGCGTCAACCGCGTGCCTCTGCCCAAACACAGGACCAGCGCGGTGACCTGGCACGGCCCCAGGTGCTTCGGACCCACGAAGCCCACGGGGTCGCACCTACACCCAAGGAACAGGAATCAACTCTCAAAGTCCGACTCAGACCCCACAGCCACCGACCAACCCCCCCACAACTGTCGCTGCTCCTCGGAAGCCCCACGGTTTCCAGAGATGCCCGTCTCTCGTCCCCGGGGGCGGCCGGTCCGCCCCGAGCCCTCACCCCGTCCAGGGCCTCCTCGAAGCAGGTGAGCCAGTACTTGCGGGCTGGTGCGTCGTCCGTCAGGTCGACCGTGTCAGGCACGTAGGAAGAAGGGTCCAGAAGGAGGGGCAGGTTGACCAGCGGCCGCTCCAGCCGGTCCATCTCCAGCAAGTCAAACTGGGAGGGGGAGAGGCGACACGCGCGTCAGCCGGGCGGTCCCGGAAGACCGAGACCCCTCGGGCCAGTCTGAGCAGCAGCTCCTCGGGGGGAGCGGACGAGGACGGGGCGGACAGGCCCCTTCTTCCCGGGCCCGCCCACCCACCTTACAGCCCTTCCCGGCCTCAGCGCCCAGAGCCAGGCTCCCCGGATCCTGAGTCCGCCCAACCCCACCGAGGCCATGTCCCTCCCAGTGACTGTGCTGGTGCTCCTGCGACGGGGTGGCCCTGTGGTCGGGGACGCCTGCACCAGCATGTGCTGCTCTCCCCACACACGCTGGCTGCACTTCTGGCCCCGTCTCTGCCACTCCAGCCCCCACGGGCATGGTCCCCTCTCTGCCCAGCCGGCCCTTGTTCCGTGACTCCCGTGGTACCATACCCACAGCAAGGCCACAGGGACCCCGTGGGGCCGGCAGTCCAGGCTCCCATGCTGGCTCCTTTCTCTCCACAGCACGGGTGCCCTCCACGCATGCTGTGTCCAGAACCAACTCCCTGGCTACGCCGAGGGGTAGGACTCCTCCCCGCCCGACGTGCTACCTAGGACCACCAGCCATAAGCACATGCTCCGGCCATTTCCGGAGGAGCCGTCCCTCGGCCACTTTTAAGTTTTATGTTGCTCAGACGAGGCTGGTGTCACACCAGCCCTGGTCCCCGGAGACGTGCTCACACCTCACTCGGCATGAGCCTGGCAGCCCTCTCCCTGCTTGTGGCCGCGCACCCGACTCCGCTCTCGTCTGCCCGCGGCCAGACCAGCAAGCCGGGAGGGCAAAAGGCAGGCGTGCTCTGAGCTGGGTGCCTGCACCTGGGGCACCCTGGCTCTCGGGGTGCCTGAATCACAGGGCGCTCAGCCAGGAAACAGCTGGTGCATTGCCAGGCAATGAAGGAAAGTGGACGGTCGCCCATCTCCGGGGCCTCGGCCCGGTGTTCGGGGCACCCCGTCCGGCCGACAAGCAGCTCACACCTCAGCTTTGCCTTGTGTAGGCTCTGCACGCCCGTGTGTGAAGGGAGCCTCTGCCCCTGCCTTGCAGGCCACATGGAGACCCGGCAGGACGGGTGCGTGAGGCGCGGAGCAAGCCGGCACGCACGCCAGCTCGACACTCGCCCTCCTCGCTCACGTGTCCGTTGGGCTCTGCGATCCCTGAGGCAGGAATCCACGTCGCGCCTCCACAGACCAGAAGCGGGGGTCAAAGATGCAGAGACCCTGCACCTGCCACCTACTGGCACGGCCGGGCCGGCACGCGGGGCCCTGGGAGGGGTTCTCGTGGGGAACTCATGATTAGATCCCGTGTTCTTACGGTGCTTACGCCGACTTGTGAGAGAACCTGCGTCTACAACTGAAAACCAGTGTTGCATCCGACAAGCCAGCAGGCCGGTCCTGAAGGAGGCAATCTGACCCGTGTGCCCAGACTGGCCGCCCGGACTCCCCCAGCTGGCTCTCTGGCCGGCGCCTGAGCTCTGCCAAGTGCTCAGAGACTTACAAGAGTGACAAGCCAGTGGGGGGGCGTCCTCAGTAAGCCTGTGAGTTCCCCAGTACGGGCCACAGTGGCAGCGTCCTGTGTTGGGCTGATACTGGTCCTGGTGGGAGACCCTCTTTGCCCGCTCAGCAGGACGGAGGAGCCCCTGCCCAGTCACACAGGTGTCTCCCCAGCTGGGGGTCGAGCAATGGGTAGGAAGCTTCCCAGGGCAAGAGACTCTGTGCCTCCGCAGGTTTGAAACCATCAGGCAGAGAACGTGGTCTACGGGAGGGGCCCAGGTTGGTGCTGACCCTGGTTCTGCTGTCAGTGGCCCCACCGCACCGCGGAAGCACACACTGTATGCTCCCTGCAAACAGGGGCCTGCACTGCACGGTCTTGGGGCTCCTGTGGAACTTTTGGAAAACACAGAACTGCTGGGGCCTGAGGAGGGAAACCAGCCCCCCTGTTCTTATCGTCCACGGTTGGTCAGTGGCCAGGACAGGGGTTCTCGGAACCTGACCCCACCAAGAACCCCGCACTTACGGTGCCGCTCCTGGCCCGCTGCGTCGGGCAGAGCTCTGGGGACGAGCTCATCAGCCCGGAGCTGCCTGCATAGTTCTCTCCCCAGCTGTACTGGTTAGGGTCTGGACGGGAGAAAACCAGGGGTCACCCCGGGGGTACCACTCTGTGCCCACACCCCAGCACGGCCCAACCGCCACGGAGGGTCCCCACAACACCAAGGGAGCCTGGGGCGGTGGCACCGTGGTCTCTCTCGCTAGTACTGAACCCTTGTACGATTACTTGGACCTTTCCAAGCATCTTAGAGCAGTCCGCCTCCCCATCATGCCCTCCAAGTGGACTTCAACAGGCAGGCCGCCAAGGCGCGTTCCTTGCCCTCGTCACGCACAGACGACCCCCAGGAAGAAGGAAGGACTGCTGCTGAGGGCCAGCCCCTGCCTCGGCCCCCGTCTGCCCCGGGCCAGCTCCTGCCCCCACCCCCGCCTGGCCCACCGAGACCACCATGCAGGCGCTGGACTCCAGAGGGTGAGTGAGGGCAGTGGGCCGGCACCTCCTGGGAAGGTTAGAGACCCACTTCCACAGCCTCCACCGCTTCTTGCTCCCATGTGCCCTGCACTGTTGGGACGCGACGTCACCCCGGCCGCTGGACTCACTGTCTTGTTCTGCTCCTTTAAGAAACGCTCCGATGGCTCCCAGGTAGCCCTCGTGTCTCAGAAACAGCGCCTGGACCTCCCCCTGCCACAGCAAGACCCTGTCTGAGCTGGCCTCACCGCCACGGGGGGAGTCTGGGCAGCTCGGAACTGACCCGCCGCCCGCCGTCCACCTCCCTATGTGGCAGAGGCTTCCCGAAAAGTCCGCGATGCACTCGTCCACAAAACCACATTCAGGGCTGAAGTTAAAAGCTTGGCATTTGGAGAAATCAGAGAGTGACTAGCTTCTTCCACAAAATTAACACCCACCCAAGCACCCCACTCGCAGGCCCAGCCCAGAGTGTCCCGGGGAATGAAGGACGTCCCCGAGCTCAGCTCATCCACGGGGGAGACGGCAGCCGCGCGCCCACCGCTGCCACCGTGACCAACTCTGAGACGGCCACGGCGCCTGGTGCTGGAACCCACCAGGGCAAAGGGGCAGGGGTCCGGGAAAAGCCTGCCCTGGGCCCCCCTGCCCTTTGGTCGACAGGTTCTGAGGACATGGAGGGCTGGCACCAGAGCATCAGGGAGGGCAGGAGGGCGAGCTAGTGAGCGTCGGGGAGGGTTGGGAGGAGCGGCAGCTCCAGGGGCCCGCGGGGTCACCTTGGAGAAGAAGTTGATGCTGTAGGTGATGGTGCGCATGGTGACGGGGTGGCCGCGGATGAAGAACCCGCCGAAGTACACCCTGTCCAGGCCATGCAGCCTGGCGTGGAGGCAGGCGAGCTGCCCGATGTCGTTGCTGATCATGTGCAGCAGACTCTTGGCCATGTCCTCCTTGGAGAACTCTGGAGGAGGCACAGGTGGGCGCTGCTGGGCAGGGCCGGGCCGCGAGGGGGCTGGCGGCACGCAGAGGGCATTGTGGGGAGCAGGTACCTCTGTCGGCCATGGCGGACTTCCCGAAGCTGCTGGCGATGAGGCTGCCGCCCAGCCCCAGGGTCTGGTGGGCCCCGCCGTAGATGTCCTGCACCAGCATGTCCACGTTCCTGTGCTGGCCCTTGGAGGCCAAGTGCAGCAGCTCGTCGAACTTCTGCGGGGATGGGGGCCAGAAGGGGGGTGCTGCGGGAACTGCCAGCGCTGCCGCAGCCCGTGGAGCAGCACGTGGTGGGCCAGGAGGCCCTCCGGAGTCCGGGAAGGGGGTCAAGCTGAGCGTAGGAGAGGCAGTCAGGGCTCCACTGGCCGCCCCCTGCCCCGGACGACACCGGCAGTATGAATGGCCATCCTGCAGCAACCAAGAACCACGGCCAGGACGAGGCCCAGGGTCCCTGGTCGGACCCCCAGCCACCAGCCTCGGGCCTCGCGGCTGCCACTCCCCTCCTGAGATGGTCTGGGACCCAGGACCCGGAGCAGAGCCCGCGGCATCTCTCTGCGGCCCCTGCAGTACCTTTGTTTTGGTGAGCAGAGCCCCAAGTCCCCAGAAGGTGCCGCCCCCGATGGAGCTGCCGCCGACCCACTCGAATCTGTCCTCGGTCTCCACCTGCACGCACAGTGCCGGAGGCCGGTCAGCAGCGCCCGGCCCCACGCTGCGGCAAACTCCATTCCTGAGCGCCACACCTGGCCGCCTGCCGTGCCCCCGACAGCCCACGCTGGCGCCCCCCAGGTGGCCACGCCCCCGCCCCCGGCCGGCTCCAGCAGACAGCGACCCCTGCCCGGCGGCCACAAGTGCGACCCCCACAGCGTGCGTCACCTTCACAATAGAGACTCCAGAGCCGATGTTGACCAGCAGATACGGGAAGATGTTGGGGTGATTGGTCTGGAATCGGAACTCGGGGTCGGAATCTTTCTGATACACAAAGGCCTCGTGGGGGATGTTCTTCAGCACAAAGTTGCAGCCTTTTATCAAGCATGTCATCACGTCCTCCTTGTCCACTCTGCAAGGGACAGAGCCTGGATGGTACAGCGCCTCTGCTGTGCGCGGCGGCTCGGGCTGCGCCGGCCCCGGGCTCCCTCCAGGGCTCCCTCCTGGCTGCGCTCAGCCGCCCACTCGCAAGGGACGCAAGGCTCCCAGACACGCCCCGGACACAGCTCAGACCGGCCCCTTCCCCTCTGCCCGGCAAATGGCTTTGGACGGGCCAGCTGCACGCACCCGAAGACCCAGAACTCTGCTGCGCGCGTGGCCCCAGCCTCACTCCCCACGTGGGCGAAGACGTCAGGGACCTCTGCCCCAGCAGGACGGGGAGCGCCGCCGCAGGAGCAGGGCCCCCTCCTCTCCTCGGCCACCCTGGCCGTCCTCGGCTTCGGCCAACAGAAGCCTGATGCCAGCCCAGCTCAGACCCTTGCCCCTTCAGAGCCCGACCCCGAGACCCGAGGCCAGCAGCCCCTGCTCTCCTGCAGCCCCTGCGGCCCCCACCGACCTCAGCTGCAGCTTTTCTTCGATGAGGTCCTTGAACCTGTAGGCCCCGCCCCCGGTGGCCTGGATGACCTTGGTCTCCGTGCTGACGAGGTGGTCTTTGATGAAGTCCAGGCAGGCTTCGATGTAGGTGTTCTCGAACTTGACGAAGTGTAGCCGGGCAGTGACCTCCTCCTGCACAGAGACCTCGTAGGGCGGCTCGTGGTCCTGCTCTGCGTCCTGCGGGTAGAGGGCGGGGGTCTGGGTGCGCGTGCTGCCCTCAGGGAGGGAAGGACGTGGACGTGAGAGCCCTGAACAGGCCCAGCTCTCTAGGGGGTTCAGGTGGGAGGTGGAGCCGGGGAGGCAGCGGGTGCTCCTGCTGGGGTCCCTGGTGGAAGGGGAGTGAGCGAGGGAGCAGGGAGGGGTTTTCACATGAGGAACATCCAGGAGGCTAAGCGAAGGGGTGAGCGGTGGGCGCGGCGGGCCGGGAGAGCACCGTGCAGGGGGCACCGCGGTGCCTGACCACCCAGCCCGCCAGGCGGCTCACCTTGCCCGAGTAGTCGAAGGACCGCACTCTGGCCACTTTGTGCTGCACGGTGGAGTAGTAGGCCAGCTTGGTCAGCGAGCCCCCTGGCAGGGGAGACACAGACGGGCAAAGTCAGGAGCCGGACGGGAGGGCCCGAGGCTCTTCTGCGCACCGTCTCCTCTGCCACACTGTCCTGTGCGTGAGGCACTTGGTGTAACTTGAGCCCGACACTCTGCAGGGCCCCGGGCAGAGGAAGGGGATGAACCGGGAGACCCAGACACTCCGCTGTCTTTGAGACCACACCAGGCCTGAGCCTGTCCCCCGCCCCTCCGCATCCAGTCCTGGGCAGGAAGGAAAGCGTCCTGTTTCCGGGAAGCCTCAGCGATCATGAGTGGTTCAGAAAAACTCTGTTTCAGACTCCGACTGTGAAAATGACCCGACAGAGGAAGCTGGCGAGTACACAGCTTTCACTGACCCGCACCCCGCCGGCCCTGATGGCTCGGGGGAAGCGGTAACAAAAGTATCCTCCGGAGGGGGCGAGCAGAGGAGGGGCTGCTTCACCAGCGTGCCCTCTCACGGCTCTGGGCGGGGCGGCCACACGGCGGGCGGCAGGGTCTCCTCCTCCCGGCCGGCCTTGTGAACACCCAGGGAAGCCCAGCATCGGGAAGCAGAAGAGGCTTTATTTGCCTGAAACACGTTTCAGGGCCACTTAAAAAGCCGTCCTGGGCGGTCACTTCCGAGCGTGCGGAGTGAGGCGGCCAGTGGGTCCGTGCACGACCGCCGGGGAGGACGAGGAGGAGGCGGCTCGGGAGGCTCGGGGCTGAGAGCCGCTTCGAAACCTGCCGGGCTCTGTGGGCTGGCCCAGGTGAGGCAGAGCCCTATGTGAGGGGGAGGCTGAGGCTAATCTCCGACCGCTGCTTTGTGACAGGATCCCAAGGGAACATACAAGAAACACTCGAGGCGGGAAACATCTGGGGGCTGAAGCTGGCCCAGGGAAGAGAAACCCGCTGCCGAGAGCACGCGCGGGGAGCCCGCCGCAGTGTGGACGGGCCTGCGAGGGCCGCAGTGACCTGCCCTTGGCGGGCCCTGTTCAGGCCACCCAGGCACAGGCTTACCTCATCCCCAGACCGTGGGCTTTAGAGGGAGAACTTGGTCTTAAGCCTCCTTATCCGTCCTCCCCGCCCCCAATCCCCGCCTGGCCCAGAGCGTCCTTCGCTCTGAATTAACGGTTTCCTAAAAAGACCAGCAACGCAAAGGGATGAAGATACACCTTGAGAGACTTTTCAAAAAGTGACCCTAAACGAGCCCCCTCCACCCTGCCACGGAAACCCAGTCTCAGGGTGTGTCTTCTTTGGGTGAACTTTAAATCACAAGCAAATATGAGTGTTGGGGTTTGGGGGAGGGAAGTCAGGTCTGTGTGCCCCACGCCACACGCCCCCCATGAGGCAATGCCCAGCAGCCCAGACTCGTCTCTCCACACCCCGTCGGGAGGGAAGAGTCAGGGGTCTAGGAGGTGAGTGGGGACGTGCAGAGCAGGGCTGTCAGCCTGAACCGGGCTGAGCTCACAGAGCAGAGCAGGGGCAGGGGCAGGCAGGGCCGAGAGCTCATCTGCTCTCAGGATCCTCTGGATTTAGCGAATGCCAACCCAGCTCCCAGCCACAGGTCATGGCACGTCAAGCCTAAGAGGAGCCATGCACGCAGCCCTGGGCTCGCTGGCGGGCACCGCAGCCTCCCCAGTCCAGAGCCAGGAGCAGCGGACCGTGGGAGCAGCCTCCTTGGGTCCCTTCTCCAGCCCCTGAGCCAAGACCTGCCCACTCACCCAGACCCGCGGGGCCTGACTCAGGGCCGTCCTCTCCTCCGCCTTCTTGGCCTGTCCTCCTATTTTGGGCAACAAGGGGCGCGGGACACCCCAATCTGTGTTGACAAAATGTCCCCACTGCTTTCCAAGTGAGGAACCCACTCGGCTGACACGAGCGTCCGAGAGAGAAAGGCCTGCCGAGGACACAGAGCAGCCGAGCTCTGCTGGACCAAGAGGCCTGGAGAGGCCAGGGGAAGCGGGAGAAACCTGTTTTTAAAGCAGACTATAGGCGCGCACGGTGACTGGTGCACTCAGGGCTGAGGACCCGCACCCGAGTGGTGACCTCCTACCAGCCCTGGGAACGCACACAAGGTCTGTCCTTTGGAACAATGACTGTGTCCTTTGGAGAAACACAGACATGGGACCGAGACCCAGCGAACCTCCCAAGAGGGGAAATGAACACGGACACTAAAAATATCCCGAGTGTCCTCTGCCCAGGAGCCCCGCCTGGGCTGGCGCCGGAGGACACCTTCCTGGACTGCCTGCGTCCTGTGGCTACAACCTGCCTCTGGGGGCCACACAGAAGATCAAAGGTAAACCCCGTGGCCAGCCAATTCTGGCTGCACCTCAGAAACGCTAAGTGCCGACTCGCTCCCAAGCAGCAAAACCGGGTGCATGCCCGAGGGCGCACACCCTACGGCCCGGCCACCTGGAGGCATGGGCGGGTCTCCAAAGACACACAGAGGAGAGTCCTGAGGGGCCTCCCGGGAAGCCTGGCTTGGGAACCCCCAAGCCGGGCCTCTAAGCTTCCCCTCGCCAGCCCAACATGCACCCTGGCAGGACGTTTCATCAGCTCCCATGCTCCTCCTGTGCCGGGCTCCATATGGGCTCCTTGGCACACCTGCCACCAGGTCAGGGCCCCACAGCAGCGCTGCTCACCACCCCGGGCATCTGCAGGCTGAGAACACAGGACCCAGCCCCGCCTCCCCACGGCTCCCACCTCCTGGAGGACGCGCCCCCACCCACCCAAGTCCCAGACAGTAGAGCAACTCTGGGGAGCAGCGGGTGGCAAAAGCATCCCATGCACGCGGCTCCAAGGGGCCGCCCGGCGCTGCCAGGACGCCCCAGTCCTTCCAGGAGAGGAGCACTCTTGCCCAGCTCCCACAGGTCAGCGTGTGACCCGTGGCTGGGGCCGGGCAAGCGCTCACTCTCGGCTTCGGGCAGGCACAAGCCAGCTGAGGCCACCGCAAGGATCTGAGCCTGCGCCCGCCCTGGCCTGCTCCGGGTGTCCTCCGCAGCAGGACACGGTCTTCCATCCCTGCGCGGACCCGGGCGGGGCCGCAGAGTGCGCGCTGCCCAGGAGCCAGGCCTACCTGGCCGCTTACAGCCGGGGACCCGAAACAACTTCGCTACCGGCCGTGACGGGGGCGGCTGGGAGGTGGGGGGCGCCAGGGCGGGGTAAGGGGCAGGGGCTGGGGCTGGGGCAGGGGCTGGGGCAGGGGCTGGGGCTGGGGCAGGGGCTGGGGCAGGGGCAGGGGCAGGG
>NC_081570.1:1210401-1295369 GCF_022355385.1 Mustela nigripes
GGGCTGGGGCTGGGGCTGGGGCAGGGGCAGGGGCAGGGGCTGGGGCTGGGGCTGGGGCTGGGGCAGGGGCTGGGGCTGGGGCTGGGGCTGGCCGGCGCAGCAAGGTGGGGCGGGGGCTGGGCGGGGCCCTGGGGCACCGCCGCGGGCCGCGCGGCACGAGGAGGCTTCTGAAGGCCGCCAGCCAGGGCCCCCGGGTCCACGTCCAGGTCCTCCGAACTCCCGCCAAATGTCAGCCGTCCGGGAGCTGAGGCGGCCGCGGGAGGGCTCGGGCTGGGCCCGGGCGGGCAGCCCTCAGAGGACTCCAGCGGCCCGAGCCTGGCCGCCGTCCACCCTCGGCGCGGCCCTAGACGGCGGGCCCCGGGCCCCTCTCGCGGCCCGCACAGGCCCCGCCCGGCGCCCGACCCTACGGAGATGGACCACCGCGGGGCTGCGGGGCCGCCCGCCTCTCTGCACCGGACTACGACCCCCGGCGTGCCCCGCTGCGGCCGCGCAGCGCCTGCCGGGAGTGGTAGTCCGGCCGCCACGGCGAGCGCGGGCGCCGGCGGGCCGCGGACTACAAGGTCCGACAGGCTGTGCGCGCCGGCGGCCCGCGCCCCGCCCTTCGTCCTTGCCACCGCCCCCGGCCCGCCGGCTCCGCCACCGGCGCCCACGCCCGCTGCGCGCCGCCCGACTCCCGGCGCCCGCCCGCGGCTACCAATGTCAATGGCGAAGCGCTTGGCGTTCTCCAGGTTGCGGAAGATCTCGTCGGGGGGCAGCGTGATGCTCTTGTCCAGGCTGTCCCCGCTGCTCCCGCTGCCGCTCGCTCCACACTCCGCCATTTTGAATGTGCCCGGCCAACCTAATCATCTATGGAGATATATGCGCATATATTTGACTGCTAAACGCCCTCCGCGCATATGTTATGCTAATGAGACGTCCGGGCCTGCCCCTCCCCGCCCGCCCCTGTGGTCCCCGCGGCTGGAGGGCCACTGGGTTCTCCTGAGCCAGAGTCCCCAAGGCCGCTGGCCCAGCACAAAACGTCTGGACTGTTGTCTTTGTTGCCCTTTCAGCGAGCTGGCCAGATGCTGACGTTCAGTGCTGTGAGCTAGTGCAGAGGAGGGCCCTGGGGCTCCAAAGACCTGCCTCTGTCCATGAGTACCGCTGTCATCAAGGCGCGTGTGACCCACCAGCCCGGCTCTCTAGGAGCGAAGGATTGTGGGCTGCGAGAGCCCCATGGAAATGGGGGTGTTGGGGACCCTGTTGTCCAGGCGCCACCAGTGCAGGGTGGATGGTGCACCTGCCTGCAGGTGGGGAGGACACTCACTCTGATGGTGAGGTCTGCAGAGAATGCAGCAGAAAGCACGGCAGCCTGCCTGGAGGAGGCTGCCTTTTGGCAAAGCGGAGAGTCTACAGGCATTTGCAGAGAACTAGCTGAAATGGTTCCTGAAGCTGGAGTGCGGGTACAGATTGTGATCGGGACGGGTTTCAGGGCCCGTCCTTGGGAAGCCTCTGATGGCTGGGAGACCCTTGAGGGATGCGTCTCCCTCAGGGGCACTAGGCGCTTTAGGAAAGAAGAAAGAAGACAGTGTTGGTGGCAGACAGAGGGTCCCTAAGGTGGCTTTGGCAACGGACTCCCAGGTGACTCTGGGCTGGTTACTTTGTGTCTCTGGACCTCAGCCTCTGTTGAACCTGTCTCCAGCCGCCTGGCAAGGCCTTTGGAGTATAGGCCTGTGGGGCCGCAGGAACTGGGAGCTCGGGTTGGGGGGGGTGGGGGGGAAGGGGCCATGGACTTCAGCCTGGGAGAAGCGGCCTTGCGAATATCTTCGAAGGGGTTGAGGGGGCTGGTGGGGGCGCCTGGAGGGGAAGAGTGCAGAGGGCCTGGTCCCAGAGGACGCAGGCCTGGAGCTTCGAGGACCCTGGGCCACGGGTGGGGGTGTGTGGGCCTGGCCAGGGGGCACACCCCACTCCCCATTCATTGACACGCCTGCTCACATGCAGGACGCCTGTGGGATGCAGGGGAAAGGTGTGGGGCAGGCGATGGGCTGGCCTGGAGAGGGTGCCTTGGATTCTGCTCCGAGTGGCCAGAAGGACTCCAGAGGGCAGTGGGGTGAGGCATGCTGAAGAGGAAGGATGGCCAGGTCTGGGCCCCACGGCCCCAATGACGTGTGAAAGACTTGGCCCCATGTCCAGCTCCTTCCTCTCCCCCCAACCTGGGTGGGTTTGTCCCTTGGGGAGCCTGCATCCTTTTAGGCTCCTGCGGACTCCACCGGTGTCCAGTACCCTGCCTAAAAATAGGTGCCCTTTTTGAGGCGAGGGATTGTCCTTGGTGACTTTGTCACCAGCCCTGCCTCTTGCAGCCCTGGTGAGCATTCGGCCTGCAGGGAGGGCGGGAGAGCCACCCGTGGACTAGCCAAGCGGCTGCTCCCAGGAGCTCTTCCGGGGGCAGGGGCCGCTGGCCGTGCTGGAAGGCCAGGGTGGAGGCGAACACCGTCTCCTGCAGTGTGGCCCAGCTGAACCCCTCTGCTGCGGGGAGGGCCCCCTGCAGGCCAGGGTCTCTGCATCGCCTTCAGCCAAATGGAGCTGGAAAGTCCCGTAGCTGTCACTAGCGCCCCCCTGCCCTGTCCCCCACCTGCAGGGAGCCAGCGAGGGGCCGTGAAGGAAGCTCCAGCATCCCTTCCGGCTGTCCATGGGCTCTGGGTTCCATGGGGCCTGCTCTTCTCCCGGCCTGCCTCCCCCCTGCTTGCTCACCTCCTGTCTTCATTCCTGCCTTCCCTCAGCCGGGACCAGCACTTCTGCCTTGTCCAGAGGGCCACTGGCAGAGACACCTCCCCCCACAGCTGGGGATCATGATGGTGCGTGGCCTCCTCCACCCCTGCAGACCGCCCCCACCACCGTGGCTGCCAAGAACCCATGTACAGCACAAGAGACAGACCCGAGGGCTGCTTGGTCAGGTTTTATTGGAAATCTGCAGAGCCAGCCCGTGGGCTCCCACGGGGACCGAGGGTTCAAATTCTGAATTCAGATCCTGCCCACACGCACCCACCCACACACAGGGACCCTTTGAGGATCATGGTGGAGACCCTCGCCCTCCCCCCAAAGCCCACTCTGAGCCCCTGCTAGACAACCGAGTGTGAACGGGGGCCTTGTGGCCGCGGCTTCGCGTGGCCCTTCCGTGCCCGTCCAGGCTGACGCTCGTTCCTATGAGGATACACCTTGAGTTCCGCCTTCACAAAAGGCAAATGTGCCCACGGCACGGCCCGCCCGCCAGGCCCCCTGGCCTGGACGCTGCAGGCCCTGAAGAAAGTCTTCTACACATGGAGGCACCGGCTGACCGAGCCCCTGACACTTACAAATATCATAGAACCCCAGGCGGTGGGGACTTCCCAGAAGTCACTTGCTGAAATGCAAACACAGAACAACCCCATGGAGTCAGACACTTGGCAGAAGGTGGGCCCTGATTGTCCTAAGTGACAAGGACTCTGCAAGCACATTCTCTTGAGAATGACCCTCCTGCTGGCCCGCCAGCCTGGAGAGAGAGCCTTCCGGAGAAGGGGGTCTGTCCAAGCCCCAGGAGGGACAGATGGATGGCCAGAGGAGCAGGCTGGCCGGCCCTCCGGTCCTCGGGGGTGGCCACCCGCCAGGCTGGCAGGGTCACCAGGGCCGCCAGAGGCCGCAGGTGGGCTGGCGTGCTGCGACGGCGGTGGCCTTGGCGGGGGTGAGCACGGGCGGGGGCGCGGTGCCCGCGGCCTTGGGTTCCTTAGTGGGCACCGTGGGCGCGGCGGGGGGTCGCTGGAAGTGGTAGAGCAGCTTCATCTGCGTGTCGCTGGCCGCGTGCAGCGTCAGGAACTGCACGGCCTCCTGCAGGCACCAGGAGTAGCCCTCGCTGTAGTCCTGGTGCAGGCTCTTGGGGCCGGCGGCGGCGGCGGCGGCGAAGGCTGCGGCGAGACGGGGCGGCGGTGACTGGGGGCGGGGCGCGGGGGGGGGCGGGGCGGGGGGCGCGGCGGGGGGCGCGGCTCACCTTTGCTGTGCTTCAGGTAGCTGACGGCCATCTCCAGGATGTCGGCCTTCTCCAGCTTGGAGTTGGGCTGGTGGCGCGCGAACTCCTGCTCCAGCAGCAGCTTCAGCTGCTCGATGCTGCTGTTGATGCGGTCGCGGCGCATCTTCTCCACCACGGGCTTGCGGAGCTGCGGGGGACACGCGCGTCAGCCGGCGGCGGGGCGCGGGGCGCGGGGCGCGGGGCGCGGGGCGGGCGGCGGCTCACTTACGCGGTTTTTCTCTTTGGGGCTGAGCAGCTCCACGGCCACGGTGCTGGGGGCCATGCCTGGCGCGGAGAGGCGGCGGGCGAGCAGGCAGTGGCGGCCGGCGGGCCGGCGGGCCCTATATAGGCGCGGCGGCGGGCAGGCGCCTGGGGCCCGGGCGCCGCGGCCGTTCCCACACTCGGCGGCCAATGGCCGGGCGGGCCGCACAAAGGCGCCGGCCCATTAGCGCACGCTAAATTGCCTGTGAATTGGCGCGGGCACAATGGGCGCTCCCCGAGGAGCAGGTGGGCCGCTCCGCACAATGTCCGGGCTGTGGGAACGCGCTCGCCCTCATTAGCATCCCGGGGCCTGATGCTGGGAGCCCCGCGCCTCAATATGCTGTCTTTTCCCAGGCCTGGGGATAGGGGGCGGGGGTGGGGGTGGGGAGCAGGAAAGAGTGGTGCCCCTCCCGGGCCCCTCTCTCCCCTCCCCTTCGCCTCTCCCGGGGTCTCCCGCCGCTGGCTGGCAGAGGCTAGGCGGGGAAAAGCTTTCCAGTGAATGAGTGGGGGGCTTCCAGAGGCTAGGGAGCCTCCCTGATGGGGACCTGCTGCACACCCCACGCCCACGCCAGGGCGGGTGGAATGGAGGAGGCTACAGTCTTCCCGTGCGCAGGTGGAAGGGGGAAGGGGGACCCACGCTTTTGGAATCAGACCTGCTGGCGGAGGTGATAAGTCGCAGGCTGTCACCTGACTTCTTCAGGGCTGGAAAACCTTCCCTGGCTTAGCCTGGGGAAGACTAGGGTAGCAGAGGGCCTGAAGTGCCCAGCATGGAGTCTGGTGCCGAGGCGCTCCCCCCAGGATCTGCTGCACCCCGTCTTCCGGGGAGCAGCCTGTCAGGCAGTGGCATCTGGGGTGTCCTGCACCAGCCGGTGCTCCTCAGGGCCTCACCCTGCCCCGTGGGGCAGGAGGTACGAGCACAGAGTCCGCAGAGCGCAGGAGAGCCCAGGGCCCCAGGGGTGTGCTTGACACACGTGTGTGGTCACCACACATACAAGACCGGGGGTGGGGGAGGCCTCTGCTGCCCGCTGGCTGCTGCCCAGCCTGGTGGGGATGTGTGGGGTTTGCTTTCCTTGGGCATTCTGCCAGCGGGTGGGGAGGAAGGGTGCCAGGTGGTAGGCATGGGGGTCAGAGCAGGACAGGCCTGGAGCCCACACGGATGCTTCATGAGCTCAGACAGCCCCCTAGGGCCTCCCTGGGAAAACTGGTAATTCTGGTGCCTGGCCAGCCAAGCCCAGGTCCCCCAGCTGCTTTGGGGACTGCCAGCCCTACCCTGGTTGTCCAGGAGCACCCCCTCTGCCCAGAGCAGTCATCTTGCTCTGATTCTCTGGAGTCCTGCAGGGACTGGGGTGGCAGAGCCGGGGCTTCCTCCCGGACGCAGGGCAGGACCCAGTCAGGTTCAATGGGCAGGCGGAACCTCTGTCCTGGGAACCGGCAGGTGGCATCAGGGCACATCAGCCAGAGTTTGAATCCAGGAACAGGTCCAGGTGTGGCTGGAAATTGAAGGGCTTTAACAAGGGTCCAGTCAGATCTCCCCCCTCCGCCGGGGTCTTGGCAGGGACCCACAGCTATGACTGGCTTGTTTGGTGGACCTGCTCCAGAAACCCCCCCCCCCCCCCCCTTACCCCCCCCCCCCCCCATACAAGGAGCCTTTGGTTTCCCAGCAATGGGCGAGGCGGGAAGCAGGCAGGATGGTGTCGCGACAGGAGTGGCTGGGAGCCAGCTCAGGGCTGCCCTGTGGGCCAGCTGGTCACCCACTGGGGTGTGTTAGGCTGGGGAGCTTCCAGAGGGGAACCTTCAGGTAACTTTGAAGGGGGAGCATAGGGAGCCCCTGTTCACCCCTCTGGTACCTTCTCCTCCTCCTCCCTCCTAACAGCCTCCTCTTGAAGGGGGCCCAGGCCCTGGGCTGGCTGTGGGAGGCGGGAGACCCTGGGCCGGGGCTCCTCTCTGAGCAGATGGGGCCCTACTACAGATGTGTGGCTCTAGTTTGATGCAAAAGGGCAGGGGACAGCTGAGGAAGCTGGGGATGGGCATGCGGAAGCCACAGGCTCTGCCGCGCAGCCTTGGGCGCTGACCACAGCCTAGGTGCGGGCGGGCAGGTCCTGCGGGCGGAGCGCGAGACCCAGGACGCTCCCTGGGGCCATTTCTCAGCCCAAATGGGACTCATGCTGGGCAGTGGGCATGTTTTGGTGTGTCCCTTGCTTGTTTATGGACTCCCTAGGGGTGGGTTGGAGTGGGAGGGAGAGGGTGGCTTTGTCACCTGTGTCTCCGTTGGCCACACCCTCAAAGCTAGGGACTCAGCACCAAGAAATTGCTTAGCGAAGGGCTTGGGGAATGCAGGGGCAGGGAGCAAGCCCCAAACCCACTCCGGCCCTGGCCACAGCTGGCTAGACACAGCTGGCGAGATACGAGCCCAAGTCCACGTGTGCCCTAAGCGTCTGGCTGCTAGACACGGGGGTCCCAGGGCCCTGACCACGAGTGAGGGAAGTCCTCAGGCCAGCCCGTCCCTCTCCCTGCCTCACTTCTATCTGCGTCAGAGGGGCATTTGGCTAGGGCTTGTGTCCTGCCCTCACCCCCATTCCCCAAGCTGGCTCTTGGTCCAAGTGAGACACGTGCAGGAGATGTGGTCCAGCTCCCACCAGCCCTCCAGCTGCCCACCCACCCGCAGTGGGCCCGGGTGGCCTGCCCGAAGTGAGGGTGGTGAGTGGGCCGCCTCCTTCTTCCCTCCTCCCCCTGAGCTGGAGCAGCTTTGGTTCATTTTTCAGTTGTGGGAGATATGAGACGAACGGTGTTCAATCCCAGCGAGGCCGGATAGAGCCTGGCTCCCTCCCTGTGTGCGGGCCAGATGGCAGCTCTGAGCCCTCCAAGGCACACGCCTGGCCTTTGTGGGCCGTTTAACACTATGAATGGGGCCAAAGTGTGGGAAACTCCTTGGGCTCCTGGCTCACACCACCCGGAGGGGGCTGGCCCACCAGGCCTGGGGGAGGGGGATGCGAATGGGCGGTGGGGGGAGGGCTGAGGCTCCCTCCCCGCTGGTGGGCTTGGAGCAGAAGCACCGGGGAATGCAGGGGCTGGTCAGATCTTCCGACTGGGCTGCCCCCAGCAGCTGGGGAGGGGCTCCTTTCTCCAGCTGGGACTTTGAGGGGGAGGGAGGTTTGTCCTGCCCCCCACCCTGGAGACCTCAGTAAGTCTGGGGTGAGCCTCAGCACTGAGGGAAGATGCCTGGCTGTGGATGTGGGGGGCTCCCCTAGTTGGGCTGATTATGCTAGAATTCAGGAATCTGGGACCATAACTCCTTTGTGAATGACACCCCAACCCCCGGGGGACTGCAAAGCAGGCGGCTTGCAGGGGGTGAGGGCTCCAGGGGCATTAGCTCCCGAGGCTGGAGGCTGGAGGAGGAGAGCGCTAGCGGAGAAAGTGAAATGGGGCAGCCGCCGTGGGAGGGAGCGGCGTGGGGTTCCCCAGAAATCCAGCCGGGAGCCACCACGTGGTCCAGAAGCTCGTCTTCTGCGCATGCGCCCCGAAGACCTGGGTGCAGGGGCTGAGCGCTGTGCACCCCAGGACCCCGGCAGCCGCGCTCACGAGGGCCCAGCGGTGGGAGCAGCCCCGGGGGGCCGCGGGTGGACCGAGGAGGAGCAGCACCGGGTCCCTCCGCGTGACGGACTGTTACCCAGCCTGAGAGAGGAAGGGGCAGGGCCGGAGCTCAAGGACTTCGAGCTCAGAGAGACCAGCGCTCCCCGCAGCACAGGCCCCGCGGGAGTCAGATCCGCGGAGTCAGAGAGTGGCGGGGTGGGTGCCACAGGTCGGGGGCTAGCGTTTCCTGGGACAGACGTCAGTCTGGAAGATGGAACGTCCTGGAGACGGACGGTGGGGACGGGCGCGCGACAGTGGGCTGTGCTTCACGCCCCGAGCCGTGCCCTTAGCGGAACAGCCGCGCATTTCACGTGAGGCCCGTTTCACGATCCACAGAGATGTTTTTAAATTTTATTTTTTAAATTTTATTAGGCAGGGGCGCCTGGGTGGCTCAGTGGGTTGAGCCTCTGCCTTGGGCTCAGGTCATGATCTCAGGGTCCTGGGATCGAGTCCCGCATCGGGCTCTCTGCTCAGCGGGGAGCCTGCTTCCTCCTCTCTCTCTGCCTGCCTCTCTGCCTACTTGTGATCTCTGTCTGTCAAATAAATAAATAAAATCTTTAAAAAAATTTTTTATTAGGCAGAGAAGCAGGCAGAGAGAGGCGGAAGCAGGTTCCCTGCTGAGGAGAGAGCCCGATGTGGGGCTCGATCCCAGGACCCTGAGATCATGACCTGAGCCAAAGGCAGAGGCTTTATTTAACCCACTGAGGCACCCAGACGCCCCACAGAGATTTTTTTTTTAAGATTTTATTTATTTATTTGACAGATAGAGATCACAATTAGACAGAGAGGCAGACAGAGAGAGAGAGAGGAGGAAGCAGGCTTCCCGCTAAGCAAAAAGCCCAATGCGGGGCTCGATCCCAGGACCCTGGGATCAGGACCTGAGCTGAAGGCAGAGGCTTTAACCCACTGAGCCACCCAGGCGCCCCCCCACAGAGATTTTTTAAAGGAGGTCGACTGTTTGCTCCATGGGAGCCCAGGGAACGCGCGGCCCCACGGGAGAGGCACCTTAGGGTAGCGCCCAGCTCCCGCCCGCGCCGCCCGGCCTACGGGGTGACCCTGATAATCTGACCCTGATCATCGGGGGTTGGAGGTTAGGCGTGAGGCTTCCCTGCAACGTGGAGAGGCCTGCACTGGCCCTGGAGCCTGCGCCTTCCCCATGGGCCAGGCCTGGAGACAGACCGTGAGCGAAGTCTCCCAACGGCTCCAGAATGAACGCTGGTGGGTGCTGCGCCGTGTCTGAGAGTGCCGTGTGTCCACAGGCACCGTGTCCGAGGTTTCTGAGTCTGAGGTTGCCGTGTGGCTTTCCTGGGCTCAGCCCTTCTCCACGTACCCCATTTGCACGGCCTTCTGGAAGTTGGTTAAGAAAGTGGCTGGAGGGCCGGGGAATGCCGTGAGGACCCCCCCCACCGCCCTGTGCCCGCCCTCCGGGAGCTGGGTGCCACTGGGTTCTTCCCACTGGTGCCCGGGCCTACAGGCAAGATACAGGCACCACCTTTGTTGCCACGAAGGTGCATTGTGGGAGCTGGTGGCTGTGTACCCCACTCCGCTTGGGGGTACCC
Organism: Mustela nigripes; assembly: GCF_022355385.1. Lineage (NCBI taxonomy): Eukaryota > Metazoa > Chordata > Mammalia > Carnivora > Mustelidae > Mustela > Mustela nigripes. Next base: position 1,219,867 of record NC_081570.1, read on the forward strand.
TGGAGGCAGTGGCCACCTCCTGGCCAGGAGGAGCCCTAGTCCCCGTGGCCTTAGCTCCCTGCACCCCTGTCCCATACCGAAGAACTGGACACAGAGACGGGCGCTTGCTCCTCCCTCCCTGCCCCTCCGCACTGTGGGGCTTCCTCCCCTTGCAGGGGCGCAGACACCCTGGGCCCACGGGGCTAAGAGGTCCTGAGGCCCAGCCTCCACCCAGGGGCGGGGGGGCAGGAAACCCTCACAGGTAGGGGATAATGTTGTGAGGCGTACATCTAAGACAGGCCAACACTCCGGATGGACGCCCACTTGACCTTGGCAGAGAAGTCAAGGAAAAGCTCGCCGATGCCGGCGCTTTGGGACACACACACTGCTTAGTTTGTGTGACACACACAGGGGTTGGTTTCCATTATGCCTCTGTTTCCCGGATTCTCTGGAGTGAGCGTCAGACCCTCCTGTGGTTTCTAAGAGGGCACACTTGGGCTCGGCATCGTGCGGAGGGCGGAGGCACTGATGCTTCTTGAAAGAGCCATGGATTTCGGGAATGGAGGGGGAGATAGGGGTGTCCCGGAAGGTCTTCCTGGAGGAGGAGAGGCCCGAGCAGTCCTTGGAGGGATAGCGGGTGTGTTCCAGATAAGCAACGGCAGACACTTTGCCAGGCAACGAGAATGGGGGGATCTGGGCTTGGCGGGGGCGGGGGGGGCGTTGAAATAGGGACCAGCGTCTCCAAGTCCGGCTGGCAGGGGTTCCCCCGCCTGTGTGTGCTCATCCCAGTGTGTGCGCCGGGCTCCGGGAATAAAGGGCCTGGCCCTGGCTCCCTGGCCCCTCAGCTTGGCCCCCTCTCCTTGGCTGGTCAGTGTGTAGACACAGCTCAGGTGTCCCAGCTGGGTCACTCCTTCGCAGCGGCGTCCTGCTGCCCAGGTGTTAGAGGCCCTTGAGAAGAAGGTTCACGCCGGGCTGAGGGCTGCTCTGAGCCCCCTGGTCGGGAACAGGTGAACCTTGGCCCTGGGGGACGGGTAGGGGAAGGCCCTATCAACAGCTTGTCTCTTGCACTGTCGGGCGGGGCAGTACCCTGTCTTTTGTGATGCACCCGTGCCCCCCTGGTTCTGTGCCTGCCTCCCGCAGTGTCCCGCCCACACAGACACTTGTGCTTCTGCAGAGGGTCTCCTGTGCATTTCGGTAGCGCGCAGGGCGGCGGGAGCCTGGGAGGTTGCTCTCTGAGTGTGTTCCCCAGGGACACTGGGGGGTCGGTGTGGGGGGCAAGTCGAAGCTCAGGCTGGGCTCTGCCCTTCGCTTTATGTTGAACATGGGCTGCACTTACCTCTGTGCGGTGGGCTTTTCCCGCCAAGACCACCTGATGGAGGCACTGGTTCCCGGTCGTGGGAGATGACCCAGGGTGGCCGAGTGCGGCACCGCAGAGAGGAGACCCCCCCCCCCCCGCTTGGCCTGGCACAGAAGGAGCCCTCATTGCTGGGACTGACGGCTTGGAGTTGCCTGGGATTCTCCGCTGAGCAGACGCCGGCGTACTGAATCAGGGTCACCAAGTCAGGGGCTCGAGGCTCTGCGCACACCCTTGTCTGTACACACACCTCTCCTTCCATGGTGGCGGGGTCCCAGGGAGTAGGGGCTCTGAGCAGGGAAGGACTGCCTGTGAGTACCCACGAGGTGGGCCAGGCTGGGCCTCATACATGGAATGCTGGGGGTCAGGTCACAGACCTGCCAGCTCCGTCAGATTCTGTGCTCCAGGGGGCTGAAACCCTTCTGCGGAAGGGACAGCTTCCAGCTCTGAGTTTGGCCTCCGTCCTTACTCCTGGGGGCCTGGGATGAGCTGGCTCTGCCCTGGACAGTGGGGGTGGTGACTCCAGCCTCCGCACCCTCCCCTTCTCAGCTCGTCCAAACCAGGCACTACCCTGCAGCCTGACTGGGGGAGGGCAGGCCATCCCTTGGTGTCCGCAGCTCCCGCCCTTCATGGCGGGGGTGGGATCACACCTGAGCAGCGGTCCCACCAAGTTCCCAGGCCAGACTTGGGGACCCCAGGCTTTGTGGGCCAGAGCAGGCCCCATGTTCCTAAACGGAGGGTGCTCTGGTCTCTGAGTGGGAGAGCTCAGACCCTAGGCTTGACCAGCCCCAGCCTCCGAGGCCTCAGTTTCCCCAGCGGAAAGAGGAGCAGGGTGGACGCGCAGAGGCGGGGGGTGTGGGAAAGCGCGGGGCCCTTGAGTCTCATGGGCCCCTCCGGATTAGGGGCCTCTGTGGCCCACGTGGCCCCCACCCCCCCAGTGGCCGGGGGCAGGCCCGGGTCGCAGTCCAAAGCTGGTTAAAACCCTGCCGTGTCAGAGAGCAGCTCGCTCCCAACCTCTGAAAGGCAGACAAGCCCTTCATTGCTCTATTATAACGCAGAGCCAGATGGTCTTTTGGGAGTCGTCCCCCCCTCCCGCCCCCCGGGGCCGCCCCCATTCATTCAGAAGCAGAGCCCGGCACTAATGCTGCGGGGTGGGGGGGGGGAGCAGGCACGCTTCCACTGCCGGCCGCAGTGTGGGAACCACAGGCCAGCATAAACTGCATGCAGGAGGGGCGCGTGGGGACCCCAAGCCTGGTTCTTGGAGGCCAGACTGCCAGTGGGCACTGCCAGGCTGTCTCTCCACTGGGAGAGCCGGGATGGGGCTCTTAACCTGCCGTGAGCCTTGGCTTCCTGTGAACCGAGATGACGACAGAGCTGCCCGAGACCTGGGGAGATGGGGCTGAGCACAGGGGTGTGCACCAGGCCCTGCGCTGTGTCTGCGTCTCCCCAAGAATGCAGTCACGTGTTTAAACCCGTGAAAAAACAGCCAAAGAAGGAAATATTTTGTGACGCACAAAAATGACATGAAACTCGAACGGAGCGTCCATGAGTCACGCGTCGGGGGCACGCTCCAGGCACACCCCTCCGCTGCTCCGGGGCTGCCCTCCCGATCCCAGGCAGCGGGGAGCAGGGGGGCGGGTCAGTCTGATGGCCCTGGGCCCGTCCCGGAGATGGGGGGGGGGGGGCACCTGCTCCGTGTGGCTTGTCTGCACGGCGCTGACCTCCGTCCTCACTCCCCATGGGGGGGCCGCGCCCGCCTGCCCTGCTCCTCTGGGGGCTGCTATGGGACCCCGCTGTGCCAAGGCTGAGTGGCATCGCACCCACTGGCACAGGCAAGGACATGGAGGACCAGTCCCTCCCATGCTGCATGTTGGGAGCTGAGGCCAGACCGGAGCCGGGGGGGTAGGGCAGGTGTGGCGGCTGCTTCTCCCACAGAAAGGGTGGGAGCAGGTTCCTGGATCGGGTCCTGCTTCCCTCAGTCACTCAGCCTCTCTGTCAACCACTGTGCTTCCTTCGGGGTCTAGGCTGGGGGTGGGGGACCTTCCCTCACACCCAGTGGAGCAGCCCAGGCCCTCAGAGCAGCTCCCAGCTCCCGCTCCCTACGTTGGCACCCGCACACTCTGACCCCGCTTGCCTTTTGGGTCCGGGACTGGCGGGTCCTACCCCCTTGCTCCACCCGGCTCTCGCCTGTGGGCCTGTTGGACACTGGGCTGGCCTGCCCTGGGCCTCGTGTTCCCCATCTGATGGCTGAAGGGTTGGTCTGGCTGGTGGTTAAAGAGTCCCCCCCAGGGGCGTCTGGGTGGCTCAGTGGGTTAAAGCCTATGGCTCAGGTCATGATCCCAGGGTCCTGGGATCCAGCCCCGCATCGGGCTCTCTGCTCCTCGGGGAGCCTGTTTCCTCCTCTCTCTCTGCCTGCCTCTCTGCCTACTTGTGATCTCTATCAAATAAATAAATAAAAATCTTTAAAAAAGAAAAATTTTAAAAAGAGCCCCCCCCAGCCGCCTGCTCAAATCACGGGGCTCCCCAAATCAGCAGCGGCAGAGGCTTGGGGAGGGCGACTAATTTGCCCACAAATGATGGAGCCAGAGAAGGCCAAGTGACTCATGGCGGGGGCTCTGGTGGCTTAGTTACCTGGGAAGTTGCTGGGGGAAGCAGAGGGGACCTGGGCAGCTCTGGGCGTGGGTGTCACAGAGTGACACACTGACGCAGTCCCCCCAACCCGAGGATGACTGAGGGAGCCAAGAACCGTCCCTACGGGACCCTCTGCTGCCCAGGCACTGTGGGGACCTGAAGGGTCACAGATGAGGGTTCAGGCTCCGTGCTCCCCAGGGTCACGCCTCACTGATCCTTGAACAACCCCCCCGCTGCCCCCCCCACAGGACCCCCTGTTCTGATTCCAGATGACTTCACCAACATTCCTTTTGGGTACCTGCCTGGGCTCCGACACCCCACAGACTCCCTCCCCCCCATTGTAATGGTATTCAGTAGTCGGGCCAGCCGTTGGGGGTACAGGGGTCCAGCCTGGCGCAGGGACCCATCAGGGAGGCTCAGCACCGGCCCCCTGGGCACACCTGGTGCTCCCTACAGCCGCTGGGCTGGGGGTCTCCTTAGACCCCGCAGGACCCAACGCGGAGTTCACAGAGGAAGGCTCGAGGGGCCCAGCCAGTCCCGGGATCCTGGTCCGCCTCTAGCTTAGGGGAGGATGCGAGACCAAGGTTGCCCACCCCCTGCTGGGCAATAATTACCCTCATTAAGTGGCTTCTGGGTGCCAGGCAGAGGCCCAAGCCTGGCCCTGGGGCAGGGTGTGGGGGAGGTGGGCGAAGCCTTCAGAGTCTGGCCCCTCCTACTAGGCTTGTTTCTCACATCTGGCAGTGACCTCACATTCAGTCTCCTGCCCCATCCCCCAGGACTGAGGTGGCTCCTGGCCTTAGCCAGGAGGGTCTAGTGAGCGCCCGCCTGTCCCCTGGGCTCGGACCCCGTGAGGCAGACCCCACCCTCCCTGGAGCTCCCCGATGGAAAGAGCGGACAGCCCCCTCAGCCCCCTTGGGCCTGTTTCTCTTCGTGTGAAACAGGGCGTGAGGGGGTCTCGGTGGTCTCCCTGGGTGCAGCGCCCCGCCGGTCTGACACCATGCATGGAGGCCCGGGGATGGGAGGGCACGCTGGCTGAGGTGGCGGACCCCAGGCCTGCAGCTCTGCAGCCCTGCCCGCCCCCAAGCCAGAGGAGAATTTGGGCGAGAGGGAAGGGCCTCTCCGGGTGGCTTCCCACACTCCGCGCCTGCTGTGGACATTCATCTGGCACAAAAGGCGCGTGCTGGCTTTGTGTGCGGAGCGCTGGGCCCAGAGGCCATCTGGGGAGCACTCAGAGCCAGGCGGGGCTCCCCCAGGCTGCCTTTGAAGGTTGGGGCATCAGCAGCAGCTCCCAACCGCATGCTGGAGGGTTGCACATCTGGCCCGGCCGGTGCCTTCCCATTCCCACAGCCCTCAGCAGTCCCCGCGCCCCAGGCCTGGCACCGCTGGGGAACCAAGGGACAAAGGGGAATGCCTGCCGTCCCGCCCCTTCTGATGGCTGCCCCAGGGTGCTCCTGCCAGGGGCCCTCTGAGCTGCTAGGGCTGTGGGCTTGGAGTGCTGATCCAGTGCCACTGCGTTGTCGCTGGGCTCTCTGGCCCTCAGTTTCTTCATCTGTAACTTGGGGCCAGTAGCAGCCCGTGTGAGGCAGGTGTGGAGGAGGAAGGAGTGGGTGGAGGCAGAGCTTTCGGGAGGCCCCCCACAGGCTGCTGGTGTTGACATCGCTGGCGCCTGGCGCCCGGCGCCCGGCGCTGGGCTCTGGTAGGCCTTCGTCTTGGCCCACCCCACTTCATTTGGAGCATGATCCCTGCCCAAGTTCCGGGCCGCCTGGGAGCTGCCCGCTGGAGTGGCTTTCAGGGGCCAAAGTGCACCCAGGACAACGAGAGAGCTAGGCCTAGGTCTGGCCCCTGAACGGTTGTCTTCCCTCCCCCTCAGGATTCTGAGCGGGTCCAGGAAGATAATGTGCCCTGCTCAGCTGGTATGCAGTAGGTGCTAAATAAGTGCACAGTTCCTTGCCACACTCTCCCCGTCCAGGTCCCTCAGGACCCCCAAGTCTGACTTCAGCCCTGGCCCTGCCGCAAGGTGGCCCAGCTGTGGCCCAGCTGCCAGCGGCTAGGGTAAGGGCTGTCAGTCCTGAGCGAACTCTCCTGTCGCCACCCCCATGAAGGCCAGAGGCCTGGATGAGCTGCAGGGTGAGGTGGGTGGGGGCTCCTTGAAGGCCCTTCCCGGCACGGGGGGCAGTTCTGAGTCTAGGCAGCGGGGCTGGTGGGGGGCAGAGAGCCGGGCGTCCCAGGAGCTCTGCTTTCAGGGGCCCTTCCTTGCTGAGGGACTCCGGGGCCAGTGCTTGGTAGACAGGACCTCAGGGGGCCCCCCACCCCCACCCCTGCTGGGGGGGGGGGACATCCTTGAGAGGGTGTCCTGCTGGCCCCGAGATAATCCGGGCTTTGGAGAGGGTGTGAGAGGCTGCCGGCCGACTTTCCCACAGCCCCACATAAAGGGCCGGCCGCCAGCTGCTCTCCCACAAAAGGCTCCCAGCCATTCAGGGCCTGGAGGCAGGCGGGGCGAGCAGAGGGGCAGCCTGGGTCTACCTGGCCACCCCCAAGCAGAGCTAGCCTCCGTGGGGCAGCGCCGGCCTGCTGACCATCAAAGGGCCCAGGAGGTCCCTGGGGCTGGGGCTGGGGAGCCACGTGTCAGCCCCTCCCCAACACCGTCTGGCCCCAGGCTGGCACCACTCCTGGGCCTCTCCATCACCCTGGGCCGTCAGCCCCCCCACCCCTTCCCCCTGCCACCTACCCTGGTCCCGCCTCATCCCCTCCTGGCACCCCTGCTCCCCAGCCTGGCTGCACGGCGCTCTCCCCACCCCCGCCAATGCATCCTGCCAGCCAGTGTGGTAGGGACAGAAGGCCGGCAAGGCTGCCCCCACCCCGAACTTAGCTTCCTCTCTGAGGTGCAGGATGGCCTTTCCCCCTCCCTGGGCTAGTGGAAAAGCCTCCTGAGAGCCATCGTTTAAAAATACTGGGTCCCAGGGATGCTGGGGTGAGAAACTCATGCCTTTCCTACCCCCCGGGGAATGAACCCTCGAATGAACCGCCCCGGGCTGGTGGAGGGTGGGGGGCTGGGGGCGCCAGCTAGGAGGGGTGTCCCCCAGGACAGCCCCCCCCATGCGTGCCCCGCCCGCTCATCATCAGAGATGATGACCTTGTTATGTGAGGACCAGACTGGCGGGTGGAGGAGGAGCTCAGAGGGCCTTCCCGGAGGAGGTGGCCAGCTGAAGCTTGGCCTTTCCCAAAGCGAGATGAGGTTGGGGTTTTCCAGGGGCAGTGCCCCTGGCACACTCAAGGGGCACCGGTGCTGGTCAGCTCCCCGTCTCAGAGGTGCCATCTCCACGTTGTTCCCACATCTCAAGCTGCTCCTGCAGCGGCTTTCGTCCCCCGGTGAGTGTGGCCAGGTCCAGCAGGTGCCTGGTTGAAGACCCTCAGGTGTGAGAGGTCGCAGAGGCCCAGGGGAGAGCCCAAGCATGGCTCCTGAGAGCAGGCAGTGATCAGAGAGCTACTTTTGACCTGTGCTGGGAGGGTGGGGTCCCAAAGCTGAGCCCCCAGGGACCACAGCTTCCATGGGCAGGCAGCTGGACCGCTGGGGGCTGCTCTGGGAGGGTCTGACAGCAGGGACTTGGTGGTAGGGCAAGTCTCAGCCAGTGCCCACGTGTCTCCCCCTCCCCTCACACTCCCCACCTGCTGGGGGCGTGGGCATCATTATCCCAGCCCAGCAGCGGGGGGTGGGGGTGGTGGGGGCGGGGGGCTTTTCTTTGTCCAGGCTTGGCCGCTGATTGGCGGCAGAGCGTGGGAAGGCACGCGCGCCTCAGGCCCCACCACCCCGCTCGGCATAAAGGCCCTACCAGCACCCAGCCCGCCTCCACCGCCTCCGACCACCCTCCAGCCCTGGGCGCCTGGCGGCAGGCACAGCCCCTGTTCACCCCCAGAATGAAGATCGGCTGGAGTCTGGGGCACCGGTGGTTGGGGGTGGGGGTAGGGTCCGGGCGGGGCTGGCAGACGCCCTGGGCCACTTCCCTGGCCTCCCTTTTGTTTGAGAAGTTTGCGGGCACCAGCCCAGCCCTGAGCTGGAGAAGGGACAGCGTGGAGACAGGGGGCAACATCCCGGGTGAGCGCCGCCCCGGGCTGGTGGAGGGTGCGGGGCTGGGGGCGCCAGCTAGGAGGGGTGTCCCCCAGGACAGCCCCCCCCCCATGCGTGCCCCGCCCGCTCACCTGCCCCGCTCAGTCTCCACAGCCCCGCAGCCCCCGCAGCCCCGCCAGCGCCTTGAGCGGACCTCGGGGAAGGCGATTCCTTGCAAACATCAGGCGCGTAGGGACACCCCGGCCAGGTGGCAGAGCGCTCCCCAGAGTCCTGCCGCCACGCGAGTGCGGCGAGCGAGTGCAGCCCCCGCTCTCAAGGTGGCCGTGACTTTGCCAGGCCGCTGGAGCCCAGAGGAGAAGGCTGGGCTGGCTGGACACTTTGTGTCCACTCCTGTTTCCCGGCAGCCCAGCCTGCGGGCCGGGTGCCGTCAGCGGCCGCTAGAAGGAGGGGTCTTGGGGGCGAGGGCTCTGGGTGTTACAAGGTCTGTAAGTGGTCGTGATTGGGGTGGTGCGTGGCGCGCGGAGGCTGCGGAGGGGGTGCGCGGGCGCGCTGGGACGGCTGCGGGGTCACCCCAGCCAAACCTGCCGCGGGACCTCCGTGCCTTCCAGGAAGACGGAGGACGGGAGGGTTCCTGCAGGAGGGCGAGCGAGTGGGAGGGCCGCGCGCTGGCAGGGCGAGGCCGTGTGCTGGAGCCGCACCCCGGGGCTGCAGGTGTATGGGGCGGGCAGGCAGGGTGGCTGGGCGCGTGCCTGGAGCACCACGGAGCTGGGAGAGAGGGGCTGGTCTGCAGCCCTGCCGGGGCCCCTGCGCCCTCCCGGGAGGCGGACGGAGTCCCGGCCCCGCCCAGGCTGCGCGGACCGATCCGCCCCCTGCTGGGGCGCCCGCCCCGCCCCGCCCCGCCGGCCTCTTTCCTGGACCTGCGGTCAAGGTCCAGCCCGCACCCGCGGCCCCGGCCAGCCGGGAAGACCCTCCGGTGCGCCGAGCCGGCGGTGGCTCCTCTCCTCCCCGGGCTGCCTCGGGTGTCTCCCGTTGACGCTGAGTCCCCGTGGGGCAGGCAGGGTGCCAGCCCCCCAGGTCGTGGGCCCCGAAGTCGCAGCAGCTTGGGGGCAGGGGCCTCAGTGTCCCCATTTCACGGAGGAGCCTGCGGCGGCGGCACCGGGGATCCGGGTGGGCCGGGGGCCTCTCCGCAACCGGGGCTGGCGCTGTGCCGAGGGCGCCCCGCGCGCTTCACCCCGGTGCCCCAGACGTTGCCTCGCGTCTGGGACAAGCACCGCCTCCCTCAGCGGCGTCGCGGCGGAGAGGCTGCCTGGTCCCGGGCCCAGCCTGGGTCGCGCGCTGAGCCGACAGGCCCAGCGCACCGTCTCGGAAGGCGTGAGGCGGGAGAAGCACGCGCTCCCGGTCTCCGAGGCGGCTGCGGGGAGGCGGGCAGGCGCCTCCGGGGGACGGAGCGCAGGGCTGGGCTCTGCTGCCCCCTGGTGTCCTGCGACCCTGCCGTGGGGAAGGTCCGGCGGCCGCTGACCTCCCCAGTTCCGCTGAGGCTCGAGTTGTCCCCCCCAGCGGAGGGGAAGGCGGCGGGTCCCTGCGGACCCAGGCCCAGCCCGTCCCTGCCCCGGGGATGGGGCCCTGGGGAGACAGCCACGGGGAGGTGGGGGGAATGCCCAGGCCTGGGCGGGTCTTCCGGGAAGTGATGCGGCCCAGGCCGGGAAGTCACCTTCTGGGGAAGCACCAGCCCTGCTGTGACCTCTTCCAGGCGGGGACACGCAGAGAGCATGGGTCGCTGCTCGGGTGGTGACCACGGCTGCCTGCGGCCCGCCTGGTCGAGGCTGCTGCAGCTTCCCTGACAGGTGCAGCTCCAGCTGGGTGGGACCTGAGCTGCCCCCATTAGCTGCCCCTGGGTGCTCCCCGCCTTCCAGAGTGTTCCAGTTACCCGTGGAGCAGCGCACCTTTCCGTGCGGTGGGACTGCTGGACAGCCGTGTGAGCCCAGAGCCCTGCGTGCAAGAGGTGCCTGGTAAATGTGGGCCCAGCAGAGCACTGCTTCCTGGAGGCGGGGGAGCTCTGGGCTTGGAATAAGGCTCCTCTTCCCCTGGCCCAGGGCTGTCTCCGGGACTAACCAGGGCTTTTCTCATCAACAGTTGGCCGGGGCCCATTGTCATCTGCTGGATATTGAAGCAGCAGTATCAGGGGTCCCCCGGAAGTCATATCTTTGGTGGGACACAGAGACGCAGGCCTGGGACACATCCCCTGGGTCCTGTTCCCCACCCCAGGAGGAGGGTGGGCAGCTGCCGTCCGGGCACAGGTGGGGTGGTGCCTGCCCCGTGGGCGCTGCTTGGGTGGGTCCGTGAGCAAGCAAAGTGCATCTCCTCCCACCACAGACACGCATCCACAGTCACGGTGTGTGTTGGTGCTTTTCTGTGTAAAGCGACATCCTGTGACCTTGTTGAAACAGAAGAGAAAGGCGAAGTAGAGTTACACTTTTCATTTCATTATGACAGTTCAGGGAGAAAACATGGTTGTGGAACATACTGGGAAAGAAACCGTAGCTTCCCAGGGCAGGCAGGAACCTTGCCACGTGGGGACCCGGGGCCTCAGGGGTTTCCTGTGTGGCAACAAGCAGGGCGCTGAGGCCTGGGGCGTGGGCCTCGTCCCCCAACCACGTACTCCACACACAAGTGCACAACACCCATGGGGCCCGCAGCTCTTAGTCTTTAAGTGAGGCTTTTCTTTCGGTGCCATTCCCAGGGAATTGTAGGAAATCATGTGGAGAGACCCCACGTGTCCTTCGACTGGTTTCCCCCATGGGTGATGTCCTGCGAAGCCATGGTACAGGCTTGATGGAGATGTTGACACTAACATGGGCCAGCTAGAGAACATTCTAGCAACATGAGGGTCCCTCCTGTTTTCTCTTAAAATTTTTTTGATCTATTTTTTTTTTTTAAAGATTTTATTTATTTATTTGACAGAGAGAGATCACAAGTAGGTAGAAAGGCAGGCAGAGAGAGAGAGGAGGAGGAAACAGGCTCCCTGCCGAGCAGAGAGCCCGATGTGGGACTCGATCCCAGGACCCTGAGATCATGACCTGAGCCGAAGGCAGCGGCTTAACCCACTGAGCCACCCAGGCGCCCTGATCTATTTTTTAAAAACTGCTGTGACACAGGCGTGAGGGCTACTGTGCTAGCTGTCGGCGGCATGAAGCATACTCCCTCGTCCCCTCCGCCTGTCTCCGGAACGTTCCATCGGATGCTCTGTCCCCTTGACACCCCAGCCCTACCCTCCCCAGTCCCTGGTGCCTGCGCTCTCTAGGAAGGTGACGACTCAGGTCCCTTGTGCAAGTGGGTTCAGAGGGCATCTGTCCTCTTGGGACTGACTGAGCTCCAGGAGCCCCACGTCCTCAAGGTCAACCATGCCGGTCACCAAGCTTCAGTGATGCTCGTCGGGCGGGGACTATGTACGGGCTCATCCGTTCATCTGTGAGGGACGCCTCTGGCCGGCGTGAGCGTGGGTGTTCTGAACCTCAGGCCAATGCTGGCCCGGATTCACTCCCAAGCCCCTAGCCCGGGGCTGAGGGCTGGGGCGCCAGGCGCGCGGGTGGGGAGACCGGCCAGCGGGGTGGGGAGCGGGCTGTGCAGCAGACAGGAACTGTCCTCGCTGCCCGGCAGGGCTGCATTCTGGGGAACCTGTGGGCTCCCCTGGGGCTGGCCCGACGGCCCAGACTTCACCAGAAATGATGTCAGTCCATCTGCCCCTCGGGCTTTTTCTTGTAAAAGGGAAACATGGTGTTATGAAAAACCCAGACGAGGCAGAGGAGAATGAAGCAGAAAGGGGAAGTTAGTCCTTGGCCAGAGCTGAGCGGAAGGAGGCCCGACCTTTTCCAGGACGCAGGGAAGCACAGTGCGCGCGGGATTCGTCATGCCCGTCGTCATACCCGCCTAGCGGCGGGTAGCGGCGGGGCTGTGTGCCATGTGTCCTATACACACGTGGAGGCCTCTACGTGTGGGTGTTGGGTCCTCGGGTGCGTTGGCCGCCCAGAGCTACCGCAGGTGATCAGCATTTGCTTGACAAAGAACGCCCTGTTCAGAACTGACACTCCGCGCCTGCAGTCGGACCCCCGCACGTGCCCACGCAGTGAGGTTGGGGGATCGCTGGCGTGGGGTCACTCCGGGGGCGGTGGGCACGGGGTTTGGGGTGTGTCGGGGGATTGGGGCTGTGTGTGCGTTGAGGGCGGCCCAGAACGGGGAGCTCCTGACCGGGTGTGTTAATGTTACAGGACTTTGTCCCCTTAGTGCCCGTGGTTCTTGGCCGCTCTCGTTGAAGAACGAGGAGCTGGGCCAGACAAGGGGTGGCAAAGCGAAGTGTATCGACACCGTATGAAGCGCCTGGAGAAACAGGGGACCCGAGAGCGTTGCCATTTTGGTCCTCAAATATAGGGACTTTTATTTTTTATTTATTTCTTTCAAAGATCTCCTTCGTGTGTTTGAGGGAGAGCACGAGCAGGGGACGAGCGGAGGGAGAAACAGACGCCCCACCGGGCAGGGAGCCCGGCTTTATCCCACGATGCCTGCAGACCCCGGGATCACCACCCCGGCTGAAGGCAGATGCTTCCCACACTGAGGCACCCAGGTGCCCTTAGGGGTTTCTATAAGCACTTTTGAGGAACGGTCTTGAGCATCCTGAGAGGGGGCCCCCCCGAGGACTGGCTACTAAGGTGTGCCAATCAGGGCTTGGATCAGGTCCCCGAGTGCCTGTGGAGTTATTGCTCACATGTTGCTGGTCTCGTGGGCTGACCTCTGGGGACCAACTGGACAGTGAATGACGTTCCACGGTTACTGGTTTTGTTTGGGATGTGTTGCAAATGTCAGTCCCGCCAGACAGGAAGCTGTCGTGGTCTCGTCGAAGTGGTGCCCGCCCGGTTTTGTCTCGGCTGTCCCGACACTCTGTTTCCTTGCTGGGGACACTGGCCCTGAAGACCTGCGTGTCCCATGACCCCCTGGTATTAACATACCTCGCCTGCGTCAGAAGCGGAACAGAGCGAAGCAAAGGCTGTGTGTGACAAGCCACCGGGGTCAGCTGGTGGTTCTGTGGCCCGCCAGTGACTTTCCTGTGTCTGAGTGAGCATGTGGCCTGTGTTCCTGGAGATGCGGACACGCTGTGACGTCACTGATTAACCCGGCTGATGGCGTGGGCCCCTCTCCACGGACGGGAGGCTTCCTCCGCTTCCCGGGTCCCCGTGGGCCTGGGCTGTGTGCCTGCTGCTAGGGACGCAGCAGTGACAGGGGCCAGAGCTCCTTGCCCTCAGGAGCTCACCTTCTGGGTGGAGGTTGCCCTGGATTGTGTGTCCTCAGATTCACGCGTGGAGGCTCTCACACCCACTGTGACTGCAGCGGGAGACGGGGATTCTCGGAGGTAGTTAGGGCTGCATGACAGCGACTTGATCTCAGCTCAGGTCTTGATCTTGGGTTTTGGGTTCAAGACCTGCCCTGGGCTGCAGGCTGGGCAAGGAGATGGCTTCAAAACAAAACAAAGAGGAGGGGACATGTGAGCTCCCCCGCCCAACAGTGTGTGTGCAGAGGGAGGACACGGCACGGCGGCAGCGTCTGCGGTCCAAGGAGAGAGGCCTCGGCCAAGGCCCTCGGCCTTGCTGGCTCCGTGATCTTGGACTTCCTGTGTCCAGAACCTGGAGAAATCGATGTGTGCTGTTTAAGCAGCCCAGCCTAAGGCGTGTGGTCACGAGGCCCAGACAATGTAGGAGTGGCAGACGCGGCTCGACTTGCTGCTGGAAAGGTGCCGCGGCTACCGCCAGGCAGTGGAGAGAGAGAGGGCTGAGGGTGTGGGTGCCTGGGGAGGGGCGGGTGAGGAAGGGCCCGGCTGTCCGGGGGAGGCGCGGCTGCCTCCAGGCTCCTGGTTTTGGGAGAGAGGGGAGGGTCTTCCTATTGGGGGGCACGGAGGTGCGGGGGGATGGGGGTCAGAAACGGATACCCCAGTCTGGAGCTTGGGGCAGACCGTCCCCTCAGTTCTGCTCCCAGGAGCCGGTTCCTCAACGTCTGGGAAGTCCCCAGGCTCCCTGCACACCCTCTGGCCCTCCTCTGACCCCTGAACCCTGCATCCTTCCCCTCTGTCGCAGGCATGAGGCCATGCTGTGGGGTCTGCGCCGTCCACCCTCCTCTCCACATGATGCTGGAGCTGCCTCCTGTAGGCTTTCCGCCTCTGGGCGTCTCCGGTGTCCCCCCCCCCCCCGCACCCTCCCCACCCTGCTCCCTGCCTTTCAGGGCTTCCACCTGGCCCAACCCGGGAGCTAGCCCATCGGCCTCCTGTCCGCTCTGTCTGCCCCCCACGAGCCTGAAGACTGCATGGTGGCCCTGTGGGAGGGGGCCCTGGCCAGTCCTGCGCTGTGCGAGCCCCCCCACCCCCCACACCCCGCCTTACCAAGAATGGACCCCAGGCACTTCCCAGCCGTGTTACACAACTGTCTTCTTTCTCAGAGATGTCCTGTCCCCCATCCCCAGGGCCGCATCGTTCCTCTGCCCCTCACTAAGCAGGTGCTCACCACGCCACGTGACTTATCTCTGGCTTATAGATGGGGCTCCCTGCTCAGACCCAGAGCCCCGGGAGGGGAGGACCCAGCCGCTTTGCCTCTGAACTGCACCGGGTCCAGCCCGGAGCTCACACAGACCGGGGGGCACTGAGGGGGGCCCTGAGGGTAGCCTGAACGCAGAGGGGAGGAGGGAGCACCGCTGTGGCCGGGTCTCAGGACGCCCCCGCTCCTGCTCCGAGGTCCGGCTCAAGCCTTCACCGTCTCTCTCCTACCCCTCCAAGACCCCGCAAATCTGCCTCAAGAAGAAAGGGGAAATGTGGCCGGGGGATTCCCAGGGTTGCCGTGCACCGTCTTGACCGGGAGGTCACAGGGAGGCAGTGGGACGGGCGGCCAGGCCCTCCCTGCAGTCTGAGGGTGAGACACCCAGCTCGAGCCGCATGGGTGTCTGGGCACAAATCGGGCTGAGTCGGGACCGGGGGGGGCCGTCCCGGGGCCCAGGTCACAGGGGCGATGGGAGGAGAGGCCCCAGGCTGGGGCTCACATCACCCACCAGGGAAGATGGGGTGCGGGACCCCCAGGGAGTCTCAGACATGCTGATTCCGGGGGCACAGCACTGAGCAAGGGAGGGCCTAGCAGGTGACAGCCCGCAAGGGGCACCCAGTGGAGGGGGAGGGCCCTGCCGCCAACCTCCTCCTCCTGCCTCACTCCCCAGTGATGATTCAGGTGCTCCTGCCCTATCACGTCCCCTGCTGCCCAGGATCTCCTCCCGAGGGTCCCTTGCTCATGGAATTAGGGAGTAACTGTGAGGGGCATGTGGGCCAGTCCCAGCCGGTGGGACCCTCAGCCGCCTCCGTGAGGAGGAACATGGCCGGGCTGGGAGGTCAAATCGGTGCGGCAGGACGCAGCGAGTGCCCGCACCCCAACAGCCTGCCTTGGGCCCCTAGTGTGCTCTGAGACACCCGGGAGCTGCTGGGGTTCCTAGAACATTCTAGGTCACCTCCCAATGCACGTGAGGGCTGAGTGCAGGGCGCGGAGAGGGTGCCCCTTCACCTTTACTGGAAGCCCCTGTAGGCCAGAGGGTATACGTGTACGCGTAAAGAGCGGGGCGTGGGCACCTCTAACGGGCTTCTGGTGTGGGGACAGAGCCGGATCTGGTGGGGGTCTTATGCGGGCTCCCAAGCCTCTGGGTCCTCTTGACGCCATCCTGCCTCGGGGACCTTGTGTCCATGGGGATGGGCTGGTGGTCCTGGGGGATGGTGGTCACCCTGGGCCGGCTGGAGCGGCAGGCAGGCGTCCAGCCCCCGTCTCCCACGGGCAGCGTTCGTGTCCGGTACTAAGGCAGGGGGAGCAGAGAGACGAAGCCGACCACCGGGGAAGGAAGAATCCGGGGCGGCCCACGGCTCCAGAGCCCGGGAGTGCAGCCCCCAGAGGCCAGGGAAGGTGCTGTGAGGAGGGGGCTGCCGGCCCTGGGGAGCGGGGACCCCACAACGGAGGCAGCCAGTTTCTGGGACAGCCCTATAAGGAGGAGCGTGAGGTCAGCGACTCCTGTCCGCGTCCGTTGCTTCTCTCTCTAGGGCTGCTGGCGCTGGAGCTTCAAGGGGGCTGCAGGCAGGGGAGGAGGAGACGGGGTTGCCACCCCAGGCCCGGACCCCCGAGCAGGGACAGGGCTGGGCAGCTGAGGGACAGCGACAGAGCAGCAGCCCACGGGCGTCCTCGGAGACGGACTTTACCAAGGCGACTGGAGGCCTGGGCGTGGGCCTGGGGCTTTTACTGAGTGGTGAGCAGGAGAACGCAGCCCCTGCCCCTGGGGTCCCCGCAGCCACCCCCGGAGTCCCAGCCTCTCTGAGTGGGTGGGCCTCAGCACGCCCATTGCAGAGGTGGGGTCTCACCCACAGGCCGGGTCCCAGGTCAGAGTCCCACAGAAGCGCGTCCCCCTGCACGCGTCGCTCCGGGTCGCTGCTCACTGTTTCGGAAGGACCTGAGGTGCTCACGGGACTCCTCCCTCCCAGTGGGCATGGGGTCCCCCTTGGCTTGCTGGGCGACAGCCCACGCGCCCGAGAGCACGAGGCATGTCCCTGGCCTCTTGGAGCAAAGAGGGGCAGGTCCAGACCATCTCCAAGGTCGCCCTGCCCAACTAGTTCAACCCAGTACCCCCAGAGCGGACGGCTTGACGGTCCTGCAGACCCCCTGCCCCCGGCCTCGCTCGTCCCCGGCCATCCGGCAGAGGGAGGGTCCCCACGAAGGGTCCCGGCAGGACCCGCAGGGGACGTTGGCCAGCGGGCCGCTCGCAGGACACGAAGCTGCCCCGTGAGTGCTGGTCAGCTGGATGGGCGAGCGAGGGGGGAATCGGGCGCATCTCAGGCCGGGCAGCGTCCCCTGTAAAGTCAGACTCGGGAATGGGGCCGCAAACCCCCCCTTGGACGTGGTCTGTTCAGCGATCTGTCAAGTGACATCCAGTGACCGTGTGGAAATGAGAAGGCAGAGTGCAGCCGTTCTGTGTGTCCTGGTGACAACAAGGGGTGACGGTCCAGGGTGGGGCCTCCCTCTGACAGGCACGAAGGCTGTCCTCCTCAGTGTCCCCAGGACCTGGGATTAGGTAGTGACCCCAGGGCCCGTGGTGCCAAGGTCAGGACAAGGAAGGGGCTCAAGGTCCGTCCACGCTGGGCCACCAGCAGTCAGCTACTGAAGGGGTGGTTCCTGGTCCCGGTGAGGGCTCGACCTCAGGATCTGATGGGGACCTGCCCGGGGCCCATGGAACTGGACACCCACAGCCGGGTCGGGATGGGATGGGTCTGCTGGGAGGGAAGCCGCCGCGGGTAATGGATTTGCAGCCTCACGGATGAGGGAAGTCGGAGGGTTTCATGCCCATCCCAGGAGCCCCGGGCTGAGCGGGGACGTGGAAGCCATGGGGCCCCAGGGGGGCTCCTCAGGACACTTGCCATCTGAGGCATCAGCAGGGGTGCGCTGCCTCTCGCCAGCCCACCCCGCCTGCATCTTGGGGCCCCAGGCACGTGGGGGTCCCCCACCCCTAAGCTGCCCACAAGGTCACCACCTTGGGGGGCCACAGTGCTCTGGGGAAGCCCAGGTAGGGAGAGTGCCTTCTACATGGGGAGATTAGGGTTAGGGTCTGAGCATTGTCTGTACTCCAGAGACCCGGGGACGGGCCATGTTGCTTTTTTTTTTTTTAATTTAAGGTTTTATTTCTTTATTTGACAGACAGAGATCACAAGTAGGCAGAGAGGCAGGCAGAGAGAGAGAGGAGGGGAAGCAGACTCGCTGCTGAGCAGAGTCCGATGTGGGGCTCGATCCCACGACCCTGAGATCGTGACCCGAGCCAAAGGCAGAGGCTTAACCCACTGAGCCACCCAGGCGCCCAGCCCTGTTGCTTTCTGAGCCCACTGGCCCACGGCCCATCTGTGAGATGGGAGCAGGAATGAGCCAGCCCAGCCCCAGCCTGGGGACAGGTGGGGTGTGGACAGTGGGTGCAGCTCAGGGAAAGCAAAATGTCACCCCCACCCTGGGTGGGAGCACTGAAGGTGCTCCCCCTCCCCGCGGCCTCCAGCAGTCTGGGGAGGGACCCCCTGTGCTGAGCTGTGCTCAGGAATGTGTAGGTGGAAACCAGCCCCTCCATCCCTGACAGAGGGCACTGCGTGGGAGTCGGGGTCCTTTGGGGGGCCGGTCACCCTGCTTCCGTAGACGCTGTGACAGGAGCAGGAAAGCAGGGGGCTCCTCTTGTGGCCTTGGTGCCGGTGCTGGAGGGGAGCAGCCGGGGGCTCCCCGGGTGTCAGGGCAGCCGAGGAGACGCAGACGCACAATTGGGGGGCCCCCAGCTCTACAGCAAAGTCAGGGGGCCGCTAAGGGACAGGGAGTCCAGGAGAGACTCCTGAGCCAGACCTGGGTGCAGCTCACTGAGTGGGGCAGGAGGAACTGCCACGGCTGTGCTCTGTGGTCCCGCCTGGTGGCCTCCCCCTCCCTTTTCGAGCTCTTCTGCCTTGCGGTCACCTCCTGCCTCCTGCACCGCGGGCCCCGCGCCCCCTTTCTCCCATGCCTGTGGGCTCCTGTGGGGTCCTGGCCATAGGCAGCTTGACCCCGACAAAGCCCGGTATGGACAGACTGAACCGATTGCAACAGCCGATGCTCCCTCGCGGGGCCCCAGTTTCTCTTTCCCTTTCAGTTTAGACGAGGCAGGTTCCAGGTTGAGTGTGAGCTGGGCTGCTGGCGGGGGATGAGGGGTCCTGAGGAGGGACATGGAGCCTCCTGGAGGCTGGGAGCCGCCCCCCTGCAGCCGGGCACCCAAGCCTGATGCCCTGAGCCAGGTGAGTCCTGGAGCCTCTGTGTGTGTGTGTGTGTCCCAGTGCTTCCTGGTGTCCCTGCCCTGACTCCGCAGGAGCCCAGCTCTCTCTGCGGACCCTGCCCTGGGCCCCATCTGCTCCTGGTCCCACATGGGCTTTTGTCCCCCAGCATTGTCCCAGGGGACATTGACCCAGCCCCTGGCCCCCAGCCCCCTGATCCCTGGGAGTGGGGCAGTAGAGAGGCAGGAAGCCATACCGAGCAGCCACGGAACCACTCCTGTCCTCTGTGGACGCCCTTCCCCCACCCCCACTTCCAGGCCCTCAGGCCGGTCCTGGAGGCTGCTCATGGGAAGCAGGAGGTCAGGGAGCCCAGCCAACCCCCTCCGCCCTCCACCCCCGCCTGGCTGACACTTGATTAAATAAAACCTTACTTGTGCAGAGAGGGCGGCTCCCTGACCCGGCCGCTGGGCTGTGGGACTGGCTGTTGGTTACTCCACAGGAAACCTCCTGCGCCGCCCGGCAGAGTCAGCCCTGGAACCAGAGTCCCGCAGAGAGGCCCCCTCCCCGTCAGGCCGGAAGCCCCCCATCTCCGCTGCTGGCCGGTGACTCCTCTGACTGTCCCTCTCCCACCCTGCGGCTCCCCAGGGGCTGCTGCCGCCCCATTTCTCGGGGGTGAGCCCGAGGCCCCCAGGGCAGCCCTGGCCGCCCCTCCCCTCCAGCGAGGATCCCGTGTCCTGCAAGCCCTGTACCTGTTGCTCCTGGGGTCCCTCCCCTGTGCTCTAGCCATGGCCGCATGCAAAGAGGAGGAGTACCCGGTGGGCTCCGAATGCTGTCCCAAGTGCAGCCCAGGTGGGTGCAGCCCCAGAGGGACCAAGCTCCAGTGCCTGGGCTCAGCTGAAGCCCTGGAGCAGGGCACAGGCGGGGAGGGCTGAGTCTCTCCCTCCCAGGACCCTCACAGCTGCAAGGTAGAGGCATGCGGCGTGGGGGCCCAACTGGCCCACTTATGGCCAGAAGCCGGGGCCCAGAGCAGGCGCTGGAGCACAGTCATGCCCACATGATACCCGGAGGCCTCCACCTCCTTCCAGAATGTTCCCACCGCCTTCTGCCCTCTTGGCTGGGAGGCAGCAGGACACGAAGCGTGGTGTGGGGGACAGCTCAGGTGGCTTTCAGTCCCGGGGCATGCTGGGGGCTTCAAGGGGGCAGGCGGGGTGGGCTCCGGCAGGGCCCTCTCCAGGCCCAAATGACACAGCTCCCCCTGGGCGCAGGTTATCGGGTGAAAGAGGCCTGTGGGGAGCTGACTGGCACGGTGTGTGCCCCCTGTGACCTGGGGACCTACACGGCCCACCTCAATGGCCTGAGCGAGTGCCTACAGTGCCGAGTGTGTGACCCAGGTAGGACCCCTGGCCACAGCCACCACCCCACTGGGGACCCACGGCCCGCTGCAGTGGGCAGCCACGGGGCTGGGACCGCTGTGCCGCATCCCACCTTGTCTGCAGGACAGGCGTCTGCACGGGAACCCTTCCAGGGACGTGCGCCTCTGTCCACACCTGCCTCCCCAGGGGACCAGCACTGTCATAGCTCCCTGTTCGAAGCACTGTCCAGAGTGCGGGGAGCCCGTCACCCTGAACCCCTCACGTGGACCCCCAAGCCACGGGTCCTGTCCTGCCTCGCCCATACCGCTGGTCCTGGGGGACTGGACTGTGCTCGCCCTCAGTGTCCACACCCGCACAGCACCCTCCCCCACCAGGGCCTGCTTGTGGCTCAGCATTCGGACCCTTGTCTTCTTCCTGCCGGGTGAGCTGGGGTGGAGGCACCCCAGGAGGAAAGGCAGGACCCAGCAGAAGCCTCAGTGCTTTTGGGTCCGGCCGGGGGAGTGAAGCACAAGGTCTTAGAGCCCCGGCTCACCCACAGGTCCTCGAGGCCCCAAAGGAAACCCTGTCTTATGGGGCCGAGGTTGGGGTGTGGATGGCTGAGAGGCTGTCCCTCAGCAGGGGCTCAAGGCTGAGCCCAGGCCCCGCATGACCCCAGCCCCACTGCCACTCGCCGTCCGCCTGGCTCTGACTAGCCTGCTTGCAGCATGGGGGCCTGCCCGAGGGGCAGGCTCTTCAGGCGTGGGTGGCCTAGGGCTGGGACCTGCCTTCTGGGACTGCCCCCGCTGCTGACTGTGGTTTTCACTTCCTGTGTGGGCCCCTCGGGGACGAGGCTGTTTTCCCGGCGGGTTGGCTCCCCCCCTGAGGACAGCCTTTCACCATCCTCCTGACAGCTCCTCCTCGGCCAGCCCCGGCCACTGCTGCTGCTGTCCCTCAGAGCCCCTTGGGACACACACCCCTGTGTCCAGCACCCGCAGGCCCAGCTTTGGGCTGAGCAGGGCGTGCACCTGGACGGGCCCTCCAGCAGGAGCACAGCGGGACCCAGACACACGCACAGCAGGCGGCAAAGCTGGGCTGAGGGAGCTGGTCACCTCTACTTGGTCTCCTCCCGGGATGGGGGGCTCAGCACTGCCCACGGCAGCACATGCATCTGCTCTCAGCTCCTTCTCTTGGGTCTCAGCCATGGGCCTGGTGACCAGGCAGAAGTGCTCCCAGACAGAGAACACTGTGTGCGTCTGTGACCAGGGCTACTTCTGTGTCAGTGAGGATGGGGACGACTGTGCAGAGTGCAGTCCCCACACGCCCTGCAGACCTGGCCAGAGGGTGCGGGCCAGAGGTGAGCCGCAGACCCTGGGTGCCCTGACCCCTGGCCTCTCTGCTCAGCAGCCGAGAGCCTGGTCCCTGGCACCCTCCGAAAAGACAGACCCTGGACCCAAGCCCATGTGTGTTGGGGGGACCCAGTTTTCCTCCTAGCCGAGGCCCCCCGCCTCCCCTCTGCCCGGCCCTGTCGTTTCCCAGGCACGGAGCGGCAGGACAGGGTGTGTGAAGACTGCCCGCCTGGGACCTTCTCACCCAGTGGGACCCTGGAGGAGTGCCAGCCCTGGAGCACGTAGGTGACCCTGGGGTGGTCTCGGCTCTGTGTCCCCGGGGTGGGGGGCGCTCCTCCAGCAGAGTCTCCAGGGCTCCCCCTGCTCCCCATCATGGGCCGGCCTCCAGGACATCAGCTGCTGGACCCTGTGGCTCATGCGCCCAGCACGGTGGCTGATGTGAGCTTCCCGGAGGCCAAGGATGGACCTTCTGTCCTGGGGCAAATCTGGAGGGAGGTGCTGCCAGCTTTCTGGGGCACCTGTGGTTCTGGGGCATCCTCAGATGCCAGGGCTGTGGGGACGCCTAGCGAATCTGGAGTCGGGGAGAGCTGTCAAGAAGGTTCTCAGGGAGCCCGAGAGGTGACAGGACTCCCGAATGCTCATCCTCGGGTCCTGAGGGGAACCTGGGGTGACCAGACGTGGCTGCTTTGGGGGGAGGGGCAGGTCCTCTCACCACCTGCCTCCCCCAGGTTATCCCTCTGTGCCCCCTGGTCTGGGCTCTCTGCCCTGTTTCCTCTGACCCCATCCCTGTCCCGTCCCAGTCCCTGGGCATCCCGTTTTCCCCCTGTCCCCTCGCTCCGTCTGCCCATAGCAGGGAGCTCCCACCCTGAGCCGCTGGAGCGCGCCGTGGGCAGCCGCCTTCCCTCGGGGACCCTCCGGGCTCTGAGTGCCGGGCCCCCCGCCGAGCAGCTCGAGTCCGCCCCGCTGCTCTCTCCTAGGTGCGACGGCCCTTTGCAGACACAAGCGGAGCCCGGGACCAGCAGCTCAGACGTCACGTGCTCCTCCCCGCTGCCCGCTGTGGTGGGCAGCGTCTGTGTTGCCACAGCGGTGTTCTGCCTCCTAGTCCTCGGGATAAGGATGAGAAGGAGACGGACGCCCGGTGAGCTGCGCGCTGGGGTCCCGTCGGGGCGTCTCCCGGCTGTCTCCCTCTGACGGGCGCAGGCGGCCGGCAGGAGCGTCTCCGGGACTCCTTGGCTCCTCTCGGGGGGCTGTGCCGGCCTGGGGGTGCTTCCCGCTGAGTGGGAGTCCTGGTGTCATGGGGTCTCGGGGGGCGGAGGGCCAGGCAGACAGGGCCCCCTGCACCAGGACCCCCTGCCGGGTACCCCCCCATGCCCACTCCCCACCAGGGACTCCAAGGCCCTGTCTGCCCTCAGGGACAGAGCAGCACAGGGCAGGCGGAGAGCGTGGGGGGAGCACAGGGTTGGGGTGGAGGGGCCACAGCAGCCCCGCCGTGGGCAAGGCCGAGCCCCCCAGAGGCTCCAGGACCTTCACTCATTCCCTCCTGCCTGCGCTGGGCTCCACGTCGGGCCGGGCCCTGGCTCTGCAGACCAGGTTCTGGCCTTTGGGGAGGCCCGTGCTTGCCCAACAGGGAGCAGGCACCCAGCAGAGTCCAAGTGGGGAAGGTCAGCCAGCATCTCGGGCCACTGTCAGCTAACGTGTCCTGGGTGCTCAGCCCGGGGCCCCCAGGCAGCAGGCAGGTCTCAGGGCCCCAGGCTCTGAGCGGGCCGGCCAGGGGCCAGCGCTTGCTCCTTCTCTCCCAGTTCTGGGGCATCAGCTCCCTGAGGGGTGGGTGACCGTCCCCTGTGAAGTGCTTACTCTCTTTCCCTGGGTGACATCACACTGGAGTGGGTTAGGGGCAGGGTTTGGCAGCTGGGGACTCGGGCAGGAGGTGTCCCCATGTTGTCCCATGTCCTGTTGCCCCGACTGGACAAGTCCAGCAAGGAGCCCTGTCCACACGGGTCTGGCCTTTCTCCCAGAGGGTCCTTCTCTCAAGGAAGACCACACAGGGAGAAGCCAGGAGCTCCGGTCCCTCCAGCCCCATCGCTGTGAGACCACCGAGACTGACCCCGACGTGACAGTGTCTCTGTTTTTCAGGGGGACCCACGAAGGCGGGACTATTTCACCAGGTATCCGGGATCGTCCCCCACCGACCCACTGGTGGTGATGCTGTTGGGGCAGGCGGGGTGGGGGGCTGGTCCCATTCTCGGAGGGCCCTGAGTCCTTAGTGTGAGACCAGGCCAACCCGGGAAGGGAGGCCCCTGTCCTGCCTGAGAAGCTCGACTGACCCTGAGCACCACAAGGGCCCCGGGCTGGATGCAGGGCGGGCAGTGTCTCGGTGCTGGATGTATGAGCTGGTCACAGAAGGGGATGCCGTGTCTGTCCGTCCAGGTCCCGAGGGTCCCACCAGACGTCACCACAGTGGCTATGGAGGAGACAACATCTGTGTCCCCTGGGACGGAATGACCCACTTACGGATGGATGGATCCTGGAGGCAGACACCCAAGCCGTCCTGGGCTGTGCCTGCTAGAAGGTGCCAAGGTCCCCAGGGGCCCTTCCCCGGGCTGACTTCACACTTTACCCAACAGAGCAAGACCGGCCCTGCTCAGGGGTCCCTGGGGACCCCACCTGTGTCCCATCCATCTCGTGAAGGGCCCAGAGCCCTCCCCTCACCTCTGCGCAGGTGAGGACCCAGCCACCACCCACTCTTGGCTCCACTCACCCCTAGCCCTCTGAGCCCCAGCTTGCCCATCTGCAGGATGGGCCTGCCGGCACCTACCTCATGGCGACACAGGATGGACCACAAATCTGGCGTGATAACAGGCCATAAATGATTTCTCAATGGGATTAAGATTACTCAACCAATAACCAATAAACAT
Organism: Mustela nigripes; assembly: GCF_022355385.1. Lineage (NCBI taxonomy): Eukaryota > Metazoa > Chordata > Mammalia > Carnivora > Mustelidae > Mustela > Mustela nigripes. Next base: position 1,244,332 of record NC_081570.1, read on the forward strand.
GTTTTAAAATTTGTTGTTAGAAACTACTTTGCAGATGTTTTGAGAGTATGGGAACACCCTGTTTCTCCTGAAACTTCCCCCACGGATGAGTTTTGCCTGAATGGTGAGTTTTGAGGCTTTCTAGCGTGACCACCCTTCTCTGCGCACCGGCAAGTCCGCGTCCATGGGCGGGGAAGCCTACCCGCGCCCTGTAGCCTGCCCCGCGGCGCCCCTCGCTGCCTAGTTCAGCAGTGCGTTCCAATCTGCTACTGCCCTTACTTTGGGGATTGGCCCGGTCCCAGAATTGTTTTACAAGACGCCCGTCGGCTCGTTTCTGAAGCAGAGTCCCCACTCTGTCCCTGAGGATCCCCAACCCAGTGACATCCCAGTGACAGTGAGCATAGCAGGCCACATGCTGTCCTCTAAGACAGTGCTGGGCTGTTCACGGGAGCGGCGGGCCCCAGGCCAGGGCCTCAGGAAGGGGTCATATCCAGGGACGGGCTCAGAGTGCAACCTCTGTCCCTTCATTCAACATTCCCCGCATCGGATGCGGCCGCTGTAAACATCACCTATCCACCCAAAGCGCCCCCAGAGAGTCCCACCTGAGGGTCCACTTAGGTCACTGTCCTGCCTGCCCACGGCCACTGTGGCCACCACGGTGCCTCATCCCAGTGTCTACATGGCATGAGGTTGGGCAGTGAGGACCAGCGCGATGTCCCGGTGCCCTTGGAGCAGCGCGCCCGGCCCGGGTGTCCTTGGGCTCACCCGGGAGGACACCTGGATTCCAGCCCAGAAGGCGCGGGGTGAGGTGCTGGTCACATCTCAGCTGTTTCGTGACCTTTGAGGGCACCACAGAACTCAACATGTGACACCCTCCCAAGCACAGAAGCCGCATGTGTCAGGCGCCGGCTCCGAGCCGCCCCCGCGTTTTAGCCCTTTCCAGTCCTTCTGCGCGCTCCTGCCCCATCCCATCAGGCGCGTTCTGAGAACCACCGATCTGAGAGTTTCACCCAAAGGGCTCCAGTGAGCAGCACAGCGCCTCAGCCAGGACTGCAGGAACACCGGGGGCGGGGGCAACACGGGGTTGGGGACAGGGGAACCACACACGCCCGCGTCACACGTCTTCGACAGACGCGCCCGCGGACTCTATCGAGGCATTTATTTTCTGTGCCCGAGACGCGGCCCCTCCTTGCCAGTCCAGGGGTGAACGGGTCAGAGGTTTCTGGAGGAAAGTCATGGGTCAGCACGGGACAGGCCTGCCCCTGCCCCAAGGGACACACCCCACAGCTCTGCCCCGAGGCCGCCAGGCCTGGCTGCAGGCTCACCTCCCCGCGACGCAAGCCCTTCCCCAGTGTCCTTCTCCCTTCTCCCGCAGCCCTGGGAGCCCTGAGCCCCCCGTGGCTTCCCCTCTGCAAACCCCACCCCTCTTCGCGACCACTTCACCCCAGGTCTGTTTCTGCTTCGACAGACACCCTCTCTTCCGGCTCCTCCCTGGCCCAGGGTTTTGAGGGAGGGAAGAAGGGCCTCTTGGGCCAGCGAGCCCGAGTCCAGCCCGAGTCAGCCTGAGAACTGAGCCGAGCAGCTCGTTCTGCTCCCAGCTCCCTTCCCCCTGGCCAGCAGGAGGCCGGAGCTCGGGGTGCCCTGCCTGCCAGCTCGGGGAGTCCTTTCCCTGGTGCCCAAGCTGGTGCAGGCAGGAGGCAAGGCAGGCATCTCCTTGCCGGAGCCCCAGGTCTGGAGCTGCCCCCACATGGGTCCCCGCCACGGGAAAATGGAGACCAGGGCCGCCGGCGTGTGCCTCACTGCTCCCTCGGTCTCTGGCTGAGTCCTGAGCCCTTCCAGTGCTGGGGAGGGGGGGGGGGACGTTGAGCCCCACGCCCTTGAGGAATGTGCTCTCATCGGGCAATTCTGGGTTCTCAGGGGTAGGGGTCCTGGTTCGCAGGAGAGGGACCAGGGCTTCCTCCAGCAGCACAGCAAGGGTCCCGCTGAATGGGCATTGTGGCCACCTGCCGGTCCCACGGGCCTCCTCCTGCCAAGAAGCCGGGAGGGCGGCGCAGTCCGGTCCCAGTGTGCGTCCTGGACGCTGATGAGCTCTTACCCGGCACCGGGCCGTCCTCCCGCACCCTTCGGAATTCAGGTCTGGCTGCGGCAGGCGGTGCACGAGGGCTGTCGCAGTGACACCCTAGAACTCGCGACCCAGGGCATAGGGCGAGCAGCGGGCACGGTGGTGGGGGCCGGAGGAGCGCCTGCGGGGTCTGCCGGGCACTGCCTCGGGGCAGCAGGCGGTGCTCGCAGCAGCGCGGCCGGCATCCTGCCCAGGCCTGTCCTCTTCTGCCAGGCCCCGTGGAGCAGGGAGGGGCCGCACTGGGGTCCAGGGCGGACCCGGCAGGAAGAGGCAGACCTTGCTGGAGGATGCTGCTTGTCCACCGCCCCAGCGAGGAAGGAAAGCTTCCTCCCACCCAGCAACAGCGCAGCCAATGAGAGACAGCCCTGGCGCAGCCAATGAGAAATGTCATAGCAGCTAATGAGAGACTGTCCCAGCCCAGCCAATGAAAGGTCACATTCCCGACCTTTTCCTCCAGCACGATGGGGGCCTTTCCTCTAAAACACGGTCCCTCCGTGGTTGCCTCTGCTTCGGTCTCTGGCGCCCAGAGTTTTCCTGTACCCTGTTGGTCTCAGAGTGCACGTCTCAGATTGCTATTCCCAAAGAAACCATTTTTGCTGGTAAAATAATGGGTAGTTTTATTTTTTTGGCGTTAACAACAGATTGAATCAACAAGGGTTGAATGCAAACTTGTAAAACAATTGAAACTCAATGAACAAAACCGTATCTCAAATGAACAAAGCAACCACCAAGAGAAAAGAAAACGAACCTATGCAACTCTGGAGAATGGTATTTGGACTAAAGAAAAAAATAATGGCAAGCAAATACTGAACTCGAAAGTCGTCAGGATTCTCATAATGGCAGCAGTCCTGAGACAAGTAGCTGTGTCTTCTAGGACAGAGCCAGTGAACAAACAAGTTCTGGACAAAGGAACTGAGCTCCTGTCAGGAACAGAGAGGGATGCCAACTGTGGTTTGTCTGGAACCGGAGCTCTCGGCGTGACCTTGTGATTATACGTCTCTCAGTGCATCTGTGCATTGATACCCACGAGGGAGGGAGGTGTGAGGGCACACTTTCTAAAGCATTCCCTGTGAAATCCTAGAAGCAATGACCCTGCAGCACAATTAGCATGCCTACTCAGGCTGGGTTCCAAAATCCATTCTCCAGGAGAGAGAGGTAAGGTGGTGGGTGAGTAGGGGACCCTAATTTCATCCAGTCCCTGGAATTCAGCTAGAGAGCTATCAAACCATTCTGAACACCTGCAACCTCAACAGGCGTCTAAGGAGAGAATTGCTGCAATTCTACCCATAGGAAAGTGACCACTTGTTGCAAGACACAACGACAAGATGGAAGAACTCACCCCACAAAGAACAAAAGGCAGTACTGACAGCTGGGGGTTCGCACATTGTGGAGATACATAGGGCATCAGGGTTAGAATTCAAAACGGCAATTACGAAGATACTAGCCGAGCTTGAAATAAGCACAGAAAACGCGAGAGAATCCCTTGCTGGAGGAATGAAAGAGCTAAAATCTAACCAGGTCAAAATTCTTTAAAAAGCCATTATTGAGATGCAATACAAAAATGGAGGCCCTCACTGCTGGGCTAAATGAGGCAGAAGAGAGAGTTGGTGCTACAGAAGACAAACGCTGGAGAATAAAGAAACTGAGAAAAAGAGAGGTGAACATGTACTGGATTATGAGGGCAAGATTCAAGAGATCAGTGATGCCAGAAAGCGGGACAGTTAGAATAGTTGAGGTCCCAGAGGAAGAGGGAAAAGAGAGGGGCAGAAGGTATATGTGAACAAATCATAGCCGAGAACTTCCCTAATCTGGGGAAGGAAACAAGCATTCAAGTCCAGGAGGCACAGAGAACACCCCCTCCCCATCAGTAAAAATAGGTCAACACCTTGACATATAATAGTGAAGCTTGCAAATTTCAAAGACAAACAGAAAATTCCTGAAAGCAGCTCAGGTCAAGAGGTCTTTAAACAACATGGCTAGAAACATAAGGCTCGCAGCAGATCTATCTGTGGATAGATCTTTTTAGCCTGGCAGGCCAAAAAGGACTGGTAAGATATATTCAAGGCACTAAAGAAGAAAAGCATGCAGCCAAGAATACTTTATCCAGCAAGGTTGTCATTCAGAATAGAAGGAGAAATAAAGAGCTTACGGGACAAACAGAAACTAAAAGAATTTGTGACCAATAAACCAGCCCTGCAAGATATATTAAGGGGGATCCTTTAAGCAAAGAGAACCCCAAAGTAACATAGACCAGAAAGGAACAGAGACGATCTATGGAAACAGTAACTTTACAGGGAATACAATGGCACTAAGTTCATCTCTCTCAACAGTTACCCTGAATGTAAATGGGCTAAATGCCCCAATTAGAAGACACAGGATATCAGATTGCATTTTAAAAAATTAATATACTGTCTATAAGACACTCATTTTAGACCCACAGGCACCTCCAGATTTAAAGAGAAGGGGTGGAAAACCATTTACCATGCTAATGGACATCAAAAGAAAGCCGGGGTGACAATCTTCATATCTGACAAATTAGATTTTAAACCAAAGACAATAATAAGAGATGAGGAAGGACAGTATATCATATTTAAAGGGTCTATCCAACAAGAAGATCTAACAGTTGTAAATATTTTTGCCCCAATATAGGAGCAACCAATTATACTACACAATTAATAACAAAATTAAATAAACACATTGATAAAAAGTACAATAATAGTAGGAACTTTAACACCCCATTTGCAACAATGGACAGATCATCTAAGCAGATCAACAGGGAAACCGCAGTGTTCAATGACACACTGGACAGATGGACATCACAGATATATTCAGAACATTCTATTCCAAAGCAACAGAATACACATTCTTCTCGAGCACACATGGAACATTCTCCAGAATAGATCACATAGATCACAACAGAGCACATCACAAATCAGGTCTCAACCAGTACCAAAAGATGGGGATCACTCCCTGCATATTTTCGGGCCACAATGCTCTGAAACTGGAATTCAACCACAAGAGGAAATTTGGAAACAACTCAAATACATGGAGGGTAAAGAGCATTCTACTGAAGAATGAATGGGTCAACCAGGAAATTATGGAAGACTTTAAAAAATTAATAGAAACAAACGAAAATGAAAACACAACTTTTCAAAACCTTTGGGATGCAGCAAAGGGGGTCCTAAGAGGAAAGTCTATAGAAACAAAGTATATACAAGCCTTTCTTGTATGTACAAAGTATATACAAAGTATATACATGCCTTTCTTTGTATATACAAAGTATATATAAGCCTTTCTCAAGAAACAAGAAAACTCTCAAATACACAACCTGACCCTACACCTAAAGGAGCAGCAGAAAGAATAGCAAATAAAGCTTAAACCTAGCAGGAGAAGAGAAATAATAAAGATCAGAGCAGAAATCAATGAAATAGAAACCAAAAGAACAGTAAAATAGATCAACGAAATGGGGAGACGGTACTTTAAAAAATTAACGAGACCAAGAAAGCCCTTGCCAGACTTATCAAAAAGAGAAGAGAGAGGGAGAGAGGACCCAAATAAATAAAATCACGAATGAAAGAGGAGAGATCACAACCAACACCAAAAAACTACAAACAACTATAAGAGCATATTATGAGCAACTATACCCGAGCAAATTAGTCAATCTGGAAGAAATGGATGCATTCCTCGAAACATAAATTACCAAAACTGAAACAGGAAGAAATAGAAAACCTGAACAGATCCAAAGCCAGCAAGGAAATTGAAGCAGTCATCAAAAATCTCCCAACAAACAAGAATCCAGGGCTGGATGGCTTCCCAGGGGATTTCTACCAAACATTTAAAGAAGAATTAATACCTTTTCTTCTGAAGATGTTTCAAAAAATAGAAATGGAAGGAAAACATCCGAACTCATTTTATGAGGCCAGCATTACGTTGATCCCCAAACCAGACAACCCACCAAAAAGGAGAATTACAGACCAATTCCCTGATGAACAATGATGCAAAATTTCCAACCAATATAGCAGCCAAGAGGATCCAACAGTACATTAAAAGGATTATTCACCACGAATGCCAATGAAGGTGTTAAAATGTCTATGCCACCCAGAACAATCTGTACATTGAATGCAATCCCAATCAAAATTTTGCCAACATTTTTCACAGAACTAGAACAAATAATCCTAAAATTTGTATGGATCCAGAAAAGACCCTGAAAAGCCAGAGGAATGGTGAAAAAGAAAGCCAGAGCTGGTGGCATCACAATTCCAGGCTTCAAGCTCTATTGTGAAGCTGTAATTGTCAAGGCAGTATGGTACTGGCACAAAAGCAGACACAGAGATCAATGGAACAGAACAGAGAACCCAGAAATGGACCCTCAACTCTATGGTCAACTAATCTTCCCCAAAGCAGGAAAGAATGTCCCGTGGAAAAAAGACAATCTCTTCAACAAATGGTGTTGGGAAAATTGGACAGCCACATGCACAAGAATGAAACTGGATCATTTCCTTACACCACACATAAAAATAGACTCAAAATGGAACAAAGACCTCAATATGAGACATGAATCCACCAAAACCCTAGAGGAGAACACAGGCAGCAACCTCTTTGACCTCGGCCACAGCAACCTCTTGCTAGACACATCTCCAAAGGCAAGGGAAACAAAAGCAAAAATGAACTACTGGGACTTTGACAAGATAAAAAGCTTTTACACAGCAAAGGAAACAGTGAACAAAACCCAAAAGACAACCTCCCGAATGGGAGAAGATATTTGAAAGTGTGTTATCAGATTAGGGCTAGTATCCAAACTCTATGAAGAACTTATTAAACTCAACCCCCCCCCCCCCAAATCCAGCCAAGAAATGGCAAAAGACACAAACAGATATTTCTCCAAAGAAGACATACAAATGGCCAACAGACACGTGAAAAGATGCTCAACCTCACTTGTCATAAGAGAAATACAAATCAAAACAACACTGAGATACCACCTCACACCAGTCAGAATGGCTAAAATTAACAAGTCAGGAAATGGCAGGTGTTGGTGAGGATGTGGAGAAAGGGGAACCCTCCTACACTGTTGTGGGAACGCAAGCTGGTGCAGCCACTCTGGAAAACAGCATGGAGATTCCCCCAAAAGTTGAAAATAGAAGTACCCCACAACCCAGCAATCGCACTACTGGGTATTTACCCCAAAGATACAAACATAGTAATTCGCCGAGACACGTGCACTCCAAAGTTTGTAGCAGCCACGTCCGCAATAGCCAAACTATGGGAAGAGCCCAGATGTCCACTGCCAGATGCATGGATAAAGAAGATGTGGTGTCTATACACAATGGAATATTACTCAGTCACCCCCCAAAAAATGAAATCTTGTCATTCGCAACCGTGTGGAAGGAACGAGAGGGTATTATGTTTCGTGAAATAAGTCGGTCAAAGACAAATACCAGATACCATATGTGGAATTTAAGAAACTAAACAGATGGACATGGGGGAAGGGAAGGAAAAATAAAATAAGATAAAAAGAGAGAGGGAGGCTGACCTACTGAGTGTTGCTGGAGCGGGGCGGGGGGGATGGGTAACCGGGGGGGGGGGCATTCAGGAGGCACGTGATGGACTGAGCTCTGGGTGTTGAAGGCAGCTGATGAGTCACTGACCTCTACCTCTGAAAACCAATAATATAACATATTTTAATTAATTGAATTTAAATAAAATTGAAAAAAAATCCATTCTCTGTAAAAATAATTGGGGTTTCTTGGGAAAATGTCTGCTCCCAGGACGGGGCTGGGTAAGACCCAGAGAGCTGGGCACATTCTGTTGGGCCAGAAATTAACGGAGGGCTATGGATTGGTAGGAGTCAGTCAAAAAACATCCATAAGCCAGGATAAAGGGTCTCTGGCTGGAACAATTTGGGACAATTTGGAGATCAAAATACGTAAGAGTAATAGATTAAAACTGAGTGGATAAAACTGGAGCCATAAAGCCCTCGTCGAGGCGTGATGGCGCGTGAATGACCCAATGCAAGGGGAGTTCGCCCCTTCCAGCTGAACGCCCCGTTCAGTCAAGGGCGGGCGAGAACGGAGCCGTACACAGCCGCCAAGTATCTCCTCCAAACACGTTCATCCATACCGCGGTCCTAGCTTGTCCCGATTTCCCAGAAAGTTTCCAGAGAAACACGATATTTACATACTCTCAAGTCATCTTGCCAAGTATACTCTCTTTTTTTTTCAGATTTTAATTTATTTGGGAGGGCGAGAAAGTGGGGCGGGGGGCACGGGCAGGGAGGAGGGGCAGAGGGGAAGCAGCCAGACTCCCCGCTGAGCAGAGCACCCGGCATGGGGCTCAGGACCCTGAGATCATGACCTGAGCTGAAGGCAGAGGCTTAACCAACTGGGTCACCCAGGTGCCCCTCAAAATACATTTTTTTTTAAAAGATTTTATTTATTTGTCAGAGAGAGAGAGGGAGCGAGAGCGAGCACAGGCAGACAGAACGGCAGGCAGAGACAGAGGGAGAAGCAGGCTCCCTGCCGAGCAAGGAGCCCGATGTGGGACTCGATCCCAGGACGTTGGGATCATGACCTGAGTCGAAGGCAGCCGCTTAACCCACTGAGCCACCCAGGCGTCCCCCAAAATACACTTTTTGAGGACAAGTTAAAAAGTCATTTCTAATTTTTAAAAATTAAATTAAATAAATAAAAATAAACATAAAAATTAATTTTAAAAATTAAAAAAATTTAATTTTTTAATTTGAGCAAAACAACTCCAATTTAGAAATGACTTCCCAGCATGACAGTCATTGATATCACACGGCATTCGTGATCCGTCCAGTATTACTCAGCCCATGGTAGGTACCCACAAGCCTGCCCTACAGATGGGCAAGGAGAGGCTCAGAGGGCTGGGGGTGAGCAGGGCTTGGAGACAAAGGTGGCTCATGGCAGAGGAGCACATGAGGGGGTGCTGGTGGGTATGGCCTATGTCAAGCTGATCCCCCATACTGTGGGATCAGGGCACTGGGGGCCAGGGGCTGGGTGAGCCCAGAGCGACAATGCTGGGGGACAAAAGCCCATGTGGGACCGGGAGCAGATGGGGCCCAGGGCAGGGTCCGCAGAGAGAGCTGGGCTCCTGCGGAGTCAGGACATAGGACACCAGAAAGTGCTGGGACGGACACACACACACACACACACACACACAGAGGCTCCAGGACTCACCTGGCTCAGGGCATCAGGCTTGGGTGCCCGGCTGCAGGGGGGCGGCTCCCAGCCTCCAGGAGGCTCCATGTCCCTCCTCAGGACCCCTCATCCCCCGCCAGCAGCCCAGCTCACACTCAACCTGGAACCTGCCTCGTCTAAACTGAAAGGGAAAGAGAAACTGGGGCCCCGCGAGGGAGCATCGGCTGTTGCAATCGGTTCAGTCTGTCCATACCGGGCTTTGTCGGGGTCAAGCTGCCTATGGCCAGGACCCCACAGGAGCCCACAGGCATGGGAGAAAGGGGGCGCCGGGCCCGCGGTGCAGGAGGCAGGAGGTGACCGCAAGGCAGAAGAGCTCGAAAAGGGAGGGGGAGGCCACCAGGCGGGACCACAGAGCACAGCCGTGGCAGTTCCTCCTGCCCCACTCAGTGAGCTGCACCCAGGTCTGGCTCAGGAGTCTCTCCTGGACTCCCTGTCCCTTAGCGGCCCCCTGACTTTGCTGTAGAGCTGGGGGCCCCCCAATTGTGCGTCTGCGTCTCCTCGGCTGCCCTGACACCCGGGGAGCCCCCGGCTGCTCCCCTCCAGCACCGGCACCAAGGCCACAAGAGGAGCCCCCTGCTTTCCTGCTCCTGTCACAGCGTCTACGGAAGCAGGGTGACCGGCCCCCCAAAGGACCCCGACTCCCACGCAGTGCCCTCTGTCAGGGATGGAGGGGCTGGTTTCCACCTACACATTCCTGAGCACAGCTCAGCACAGGGGGTCCCTCCCCAGACTGCTGGAGGCCGCGGGGAGGGGGAGCACCTTCAGTGCTCCCACCCAGGGTGGGGGTGACATTTTGCTTTCCCTGAGCTGCACCCACTGTCCACACCCCACCTGTCCCCAGGCTGGGGCTGGGCTGGCTCATTCCTGCTCCCATCTCACAGATGGGCCGTGGGCCAGTGGGCTCAGAAAGCAACAGGGCTGGGCGCCTGGGTGGCTCAGTGGGTTAAGCCTCTGCCTTTGGCTCGGGTCACGATCTCAGGGTCGTGGGATCGAGCCCCACATCGGACTCTGCTCAGCAGGGAGCCTGCTTCCCCCTCTCTCTCTGCCTGCCTCTCTGCCTACTTGTGATCTCTGTCTGTCAAATAAAGAAATAAAACCTTAAATTAAAAAAAAAAAAGCAACATGGCCCGTCCCCGGGTCTCTGGAGTACAGACAATGCTCAGACCCTAACCCTAATCTCCCCATGTAGAAGGCACTCTCCCTACCTGGGCTTCCCCAGAGCACTGTGGCCCCCCAAGGTGGTGACCTTGTGGGCAGCTTAGGGGTGGGGGACCCCCACGTGCCTGGGGCCCCAAGATGCAGGCGGGGTGGGCTGGCGAGAGGCAGCGCACCCCTGCTGATGCCTCAGATGGCAAGTGTCCTGAGGAGCCCCCCTGGGGCCCCATGGCTTCCACGTCCCCGCTCAGCCCGGGGCTCCTGGGATGGGCATGAAACCCTCCGACTTCCCTCATCCGTGAGGCTGCAAATCCATTACCCGCGGCGGCTTCCCTCCCAGCAGACCCATCCCATCCCGACCCGGCTGTGGGTGTCCAGTTCCATGGGCCCCGGGCAGGTCCCCATCAGATCCTGAGGTCGAGCCCTCACCAGGACCAGGAACCACCCCTTCAGTAGCTGACTGCTGGTGGCCCAGCGTGGACGGACCTTGAGCCCCTTCCTTGTCCTGACCTTGGCACCACGGGCCCTGGGGTCACTACCTAATCCCAGGTCCTGGGGACACTGAGGAGGACAGCCTTCGTGCCTGTCAGAGGGAGGCCCCACCCTGGACCGTCACCCCTTGTTGTCACCAGGACACACAGAACGGCTGCACTCTGCCTTCTCATTTCCACACGGTCACTGGATGTCACTTGACAGATCGCTGAACAGACCACGTCCAAGGGGGGGTTTGCGGCCCCATTCCCGAGTCTGACTTTACAGGGGACGCTGCCCGGCCTGAGATGCGCCCGATTCCCCCCTCGCTCGCCCATCCAGCTGACCAGCACTCACGGGGCAGCTTCGTGTCCTGCGAGCGGCCCGCTGGCCAACGTCCCCTGCGGGTCCTGCCGGGACCCTTCGTGGGGACCCTCCCTCTGCCGGATGGCCGGGGACGAGCGAGGCCGGGGGCAGGGGGTCTGCAGGACCGTCAAGCCGTCCGCTCTGGGGGTACTGGGTTGAACTAGTTGGGCAGGGCGACCTTGGAGATGGTCTGGACCTGCCCCTCTTTGCTCCAAGAGGCCAGGGACATGCCTCGTGCTCTCGGGCGCGTGGGCTGTCGCCCAGCAAGCCAAGGGGGACCCCATGCCCACTGGGAGGGAGGAGTCCCGTGAGCACCTCAGGTCCTTCCGAAACAGTGAGCAGCGACCCGGAGCGACGCGTGCAGGGGGACGCGCTTCTGTGGGACTCTGACCTGGGACCCGGCCTGTGGGTGAGACCCCACCTCTGCAATGGGCGTGCTGAGGCCCACCCACTCAGAGAGGCTGGGACTCCGGGGGTGGCTGCGGGGACCCCAGGGGCAGGGGCTGCGTTCTCCTGCTCACCACTCAGTAAAAGCCCCAGGCCCACGCCCAGGCCTCCAGTCGCCTTGGTAAAGTCCGTCTCCGAGGACGCCCGTGGGCTGCTGCTCTGTCGCTGTCCCTCAGCTGCCCAGCCCTGTCCCTGCTCGGGGGTCCGGGCCTGGGGTGGCAACCCCGTCTCCTCCTCCCCTGCCTGCAGCCCCCTTGAAGCTCCAGCGCCAGCAGCCCTAGAGAGAGAAGCAACGGACGCGGACAGGAGTCGCTGACCTCACGCTCCTCCTTATAGGGCTGTCCCAGAAACTGGCTGCCTCCGTTGTGGGGTCCCCGCTCCCCAGGGCCGGCAGCCCCCTCCTCACAGCACCTTCCCTGGCCTCTGGGGGCTGCACTCCCGGGCTCTGGAGCCGTGGGCCGCCCCGGATTCTTCCTTCCCCGGTGGTCGGCTTCGTCTCTCTGCTCCCCCTGCCTTAGTACCGGACACGAACGCTGCCCGTGGGAGACGGGGGCTGGACGCCTGCCCGCCGCTCCAGCCGGCCCGCTCCTTCCATCCGCAGCCCTGCAAGGGGGGCAGCAGCCCCTGTCCTGGCCCAGATATGCCGTTCGGGGGCTCCCTCTCCCCACCGCAGGGGAGGCATCTGCTCTCTGGGCTCTGCAGCCTGGTCCGGCCCTGGAGGCCCCCTGGGACCTGGGAGCGAGCCGAACGCAGGAGCCCCGGGTCGGGGCGGATGTCCGCCCGAGGGACCGTTTTCGGGGCGAAGTCACCGGTGTCCCCGTCCGCCATCGGTAAACCGGGGGATGCGGGGTGAGCGGGCTCTCAGCGGCGCGGCCGCAGCACAGCGCCGTCCGATCCCGGGCCCGCGCCGCCCGAGGCCGTGTCCCGGAGCTGAGGCGGGGGGACACCCGCGCAGCGCTGCGGGACCGGGGCGTGCGCGGCGTCTCAGGTCGAAGTAAGAGCGAGGCCCGCAGGGCCGCGACACGGGCGCTCACTCCGCTCGCCTCGACCCTTCCCGGCAAGCCGCTCGCCCCCGGACTCCCGACCCGGGACCCCGCGGCCTCCCTAGAGACACCAGAAACCCCAGCGGGGCCGCGCCCTGGCGACGCGGCTCTGTGCGCAGGCGCACCGCGTGCCCGCGCCCGCCCGCCGCGCTCCCCAGCGCAGGGACGCCATTGGCCGACTGGCTTATGCATATGCAAAACAGGTCGGGTGGAGCCGGGCCGGCAGATCTGCCCCGACGCGGTCGCGGGCTGGGGGCGTGGCCTGCGGGAAGGGGTGTGGCCAAGCCGGCCGAGAGCGGGGCCGCCGCGGAGCCGGCGCAGGGGACGGGGTGGCCGCGAGACATGAGCGCGGTGGACCTTGCGCGCGTGGGCGCGTGCGTCCTGAAGCATGCGGTGACCGGGGAGGTGAGGCCAGACGAGAGCGGGACGGCTCGTGGGCACCTGGCACTTGCCCGTGCGCCCTGGCAACGGCATCCTGGACCGGCCTCTGGGTCCCGGGAGGGTCGTGGTGGGGCTGGGGGCGCGGACGCGCGTGGGCCGTGGTCCAGCGGCACCCCTTGTCCATCCGACGCAGGCCGTGGAGCTGCGGAGTCTGTGGCGCGAGCAGGCGTGCGTGGTGGCCGGCTTGCGGCGCTTCGGTTGCTCCGTGTGTCGCTGGATCGCCCGGGACCTCAGCAGCCTCAGGGGTCTACTGGACCGGCACGGCGTGCGCCTGGTGGGCGTGGGGCCCGAGGCCCTGGGCCTGCAGGAGTTCCTGGACGGGGGCTACTTCTCAGGAGGTGCCTGTGCTCTCCTCTCCCACAGCCGGAGCCCGGCCAGCTGCCTTGAGACCCCCCCTCAAGCTCAGGGCATTGGTCATCCCCTCCTTGCCCAGCCCTGACCCTTCTCGCTCCAGGACCTCCAGTCGTCTTTCCTGGGTTCTCCACCTGCCTCCCTTACCCGCATCCCCCAACCGTGACGCCCTTTCCGCTGGGCACAGTGGCACAGCCTGGTGCTGACGCTGGCCTCGGGTACTCACCACCTCCCCAGGAGCCTGCAGGAGCAGCTGGGTCAAGGCTGCTGCTTGCCCCCACACTCCCACCCGGCTACCTCCTCTCCCTGGCTCTCAGGATTTGCCCTCCCAGAGCTCTGGGCCAAGGGGCAGGGTCCAGATGAGTCCTGCTCCTCCCTTTCTCTGTCCCCTCTGGGTCTCCATCCCTCCTCTAGCAGTGGGGACACGCTCAGCTCCCTTCTGCTCCTCTCTCCTCCCTGTCCCGGCTGGGTAGAAGGGCAGACGCGGGCTGGGTGCAGGAGGGTGGGCGAGGAGGAGGCTGGGCCCGAGTGCACCCCTGGGCCTTTGCTTTCCAGAGCTCTACCTGGATGAGAGCAAGCAGTTCTACAGGGAGCTGGGCTTCAGGCGGTGAGTGGGGGACACTGCCTCCTCATCCTCTCCCTGAGGGCCTCTTCCCGGGCAGGTGGCTCATCCCCTGCTCAGCTGGTCCTGCAGGGCTGTCTCCTGGGAGCTGTTAGAACTGTGGGTTCGGCTTCTCACCCAAGATCAAGCCCGGGCAGGCTGCAGAGGGGGCCTGGGGCCATCAGAGCCCCTCCAGTGCCTGGGTCATATGCTTGTTGCTCTGCCTGATTAGTGGCCCAAGCTGAGCCACCTCCTCCCCGCTCACCCAGCCTGGGAGCCAGGTCACCCTCCTCAGATCTTCTGTGGGGCCCCAGACCTGCTGACCCCGGTCTGGATGCCCTCCAGCTCTGGCTGGTTGCTGGCCTGGCTGCCCCAAGGCCCCTGAGTCCCTGGTGAGATGAGGTGAAGCTCGCTTGTGTGAACTGCTCTGTGCACCTTGTGTGGACCGCTCTGTGCGCCTTGTGTGGACCGCTCTGTGCGCCTTGTGTGGACCGCTCTGTGCGCCTTGTGTGAACTGCTCTGTGCACCTTGTGTGGACTGCTCTGTGCACCTTGTGTGGACTGCTCTGTGCACCTTGTAGAGTCTGGGGACAGGTGCTGGGGCTTCAGAGAGGAGCCAGAGCCTGGACAAGCCAGCTGTCTCTTCGCAGGTACAACAGCTTGAGTATCGTGCCAGCTGCCCTGGGGAAGCCCGTGCGCGATGTGGCCCTCAAGGTTTGTGCCTGCCAAGGCTGGGTGGGACTTGGGGTGGTGGGACTTCCCTCTAGGGCTGACCCGGACCTGCTTCCCTCCCTCCAGGCCAAAGCTGTCGGCATCCAGGGGAACCTGTCTGGGGACCTGCTACAGAGCGGAGGGCTGTTGGTAGTTACCAAAGGTGGGCTGGGGAGGGGGCGTCAGAGGCCAGTGCCTGGTCCCACGGGGTGGGAAGGCCTTGCTGAAGTTGGCCGTGTGCCCTGACCCTCCTCCTCCCTTCCTCGGCTTTGTTTCTCTTGTCCAGTCTTCTCTGTGGGGTGACGAGGTTCTTGGCTTAGCTGGTTGGGGCATGGTCAGAATGGCCCATTGGTCAGGACAGCCAGGTGGGGTCTCGGACAACGAGGACTGCCCTGTCGTCCTGGCCGCAGGGGTACCCTGACTGTCTCCCGCTGCTGTAGGTGGTGACAGAGTGTTGCTCCACTTCGTTCAGAAGTCCCCAGGCGACTATGTTCCCCAGGAGCGCATCCTGCAGGCCCTGGGCCTCTCTGCGGAGGGCTGTGCCAGTAAATCGCCCCAGGTGAGCTTGGGCCTGGGCGGGGGGGCGGGAGACACTGCCTGCCGAGAACAGCCCGTTCGCACACCCACCTTCCCTGGGTTGAGCGCTGGGTGTGGCCATGTGTTAGGCTGGACCTTGCAGGCTTCAGGTCATTTTGCGCTCGTGGCAGCCCAGGACGTCACGGTCACCCCAGTCTGCAGAGGGGTAACAGGCTAAGAGCAGTGGGGAGCTGGGGGCAGGCTGGCCGGACCCGTGGGCACTGCAGCGCCCTCCCCAGATGACAGTCTTCTACCCAGGGGTGCGGGGCAGACAAGCCGCCTGTCCTCTAAGCCTCGTTGGGGGGGGGGGCAGGGCTCATCCCAGGTGACCATAGCCAGCATTAGTGAGTTCCTGGGGGCGGCCTCCTGTGCCCGAATGAGGGAAGTGTCTGCACTTGGGCCCCAGACGGCTGGTGGGTGGGACCAGCTGCCCTTGACTCCGGGACGGCTGGCCGGCCTGACGGGGCCTCTGCTGCTCCACAGTGTGACGAAGAAGTGTGCACAGGGTGAACCCCTGAGGCCTCTGGGGATCTCGAGGTGGCTGCTGGCTCAGGCTTGCTGGGAGCGGATGTGAAGAGTCTTCCCGGGACGGCTGGACGGGGCACTAAGCTCTGCTGGGTACCAGGGTGGCCGTGAGCATTAAACCACGTTTCCTCGTTGGCTCTGAGCCCCGAGGCCTTGGCGCCTCTCTCTGTTGGTTCCCGCCGCCTCCCTCCCCGCACCGGCCAGCAGGGTGGTCAGGGGTCTGCAGGCTTCCCTTGGAGGGCGTAGGGAGTGCTGGAAGTGCCCCTGCAGCCTCCCTGGTGATGTCAGCCTGTGGCACAGGAGAGTCAGGGGTCTGAGGACAGGCCCAGGGTGTGGGAGCTAAGGGTGGGATCGGGAACTCCCCAGGAGAGAGCCCGGCCTGGAGGGGTCAGGCTCAGTGCTCATGTCTGCTGCGTTCCGGGGAGGAGGTGGTCTCGTCTAGCTGCTGGAGCTCGGAGGACAGTGGGACTTAGGGAGACGAAGGACCTTCCCTGATGGGATGGGTCCTTTGCCCCCTGCTGGGAGCCTGGTTCCCCGGCTCCCCCAGTGCCACTCCTTGGCGCGTGCAGCAGGCACTGGAGCCTAACGCGTCCAGAGTGGAAACCTGCCCCCGCCGCCCTTGTCAGGGGCTCTCCGGTCTGGTGGGTTCAGATGACTGTCTCAGCGCCTCCTGTCCTCCCCTGGCCTGGCCTCGGTGACCACAGTGGCCTCCTCGCTGGCCTCCCGGCTTCCTTCCGCTTTATCCCCCTGCCCATTCAGTCCTCCTCTTGAGAGTCATTTTAAAACCCAGGACAGGTGACAATGTCCCTGTGTGGTTTAACTCCTCCACTGGCCTCTAGTTACATAAAAGCAGGTCTCAGTTCTGAGCTGTGGCTCCCTAGTCCCCTTGGCCCACCTGCCAACCTCAGCAGCCCTTCTGCCCCTCTGAAAGGGGGATTGCAGAGGGACAGTATTTGGAGATATCCTGGTCACTGCTGTGCCCACAGCCCGGGGCCCTGGGGACGGTCAGCAGGAGTGGTCCCCCGTCCACATGGTACCCTGCTGTTTCCCCTCCTGGCTGCCGCTCTGCCCGAGGCCACCACTTAGGTCATGAGCAGCCAGTGCTTCTGGCCTGGGGGACTGCCACCCCGACTGCCCCCGGGGCCCTCCTGAACAGACAAGGCCACTGACTTCTTTGAAGCGTTTACTTAGCTCAAGGCTGAAGCGCATGGACAGCTGACAAGGTCGCTTCGGAGAGCGGATGCGGACAGTTAAACAGGTCTGCGGGGCCGGGGCGCAGCGGCCCTGACCTCCAGCGCGGAGGGCCCCGGCTGCGCCGCTCTCCCGGGGGCCGCGGCGGCGCTCCGGCCGCGGGGTGGGATGCGTGCTGGCCTCGCCCGCTGCTCCGGCGGCGCGCGGAAGGGACGCCCGGCCTCTGGCGGCGGGTGCGCGTGGGCCACGCAGTGCGGCTCGCCCATGGCTACCAGACGCGGCAGCGCTCTTGCGGGTGCATGTGGGTGCCCTGGGCGCAGTGGAAGGCTTCCGCGAAGGCCGCCAAGTTCTGCAGCGAGCCCAGCACCCTGAGGGCGACCGGGGGCCTGAGCCGGCCTCCCTGGGTGCGCGGGCTAGGGGTGGGGGTCTGCCCGCGGGTAGCTGGGGCTACTTGCCTGTACTTCAGGGGGCTGTGCACATCGGTCTTGATGGACTGTATGGCAAACTCGGGCCGGTAGGACCCGCACCACACCTGTGGGCGCAGGAAGGGTGTGGCTGCGGGCCTGGGGGGATGGGACGGAGGAATATGGGGGCCCTGAGGGGATCCAGGCGCAGTTGGGGGGGGCCTGTGGTCTCGTTTCTTTCTAGGCATGAGGGCTGCCGCCTGTCCCAGGCTGCCCCTTCTCGGGTGCGGGGAAGGGAGCCCCAGCTCCATCTGAGCCCTCGGGCTCCAATCCCCGGCCATCCTTTTCCTCTAGGAACCTTTCCAGGCTTGTAAGTTCTGGTTCTGCCTGGCTTGCCCGCTGTCCACACCCCTGGAAGCATCCCACAGTGGAGGCCCTCCGACTGGTTTCGGGGCACGGTGGCCGGCCGGGTGGGGACTGGGGCTGCTGCTACCTGCGCGTAGTTGATGAAGAACAGCTGGGCGTAGCTGAGCTCCAGTCCTGGCAGCTGCCGGTCCTTGCCGCCTTCGGTCATCCACTTCAGGTAAGCCTGCAGGTGCCAGACAGGAGCTGGGCCCAGGCCTGCCCTCGCTCCCGGGGGCACACCAGCCCGTAGGGACTCTGGAGTCCCGGCACCAAGGCCTACTACTCCTGGTAGAGGTCCTGCTTCTGCCGCTTATGGCCCTTTGAACACCCCCAGGGACGGTCACTCCTTCCTTAATGGCCTCGTGGTCATCTCAGGCTCCGCTGGCGGGGCTTGGGCCGACGGCCACGCAGGACCCACCCGGAATGAGCTCCCGAGGCCCAGGGCTTGGGGCTGCAGGGGTAGGGGTGCTGCCGCAGCCGGTGGATATGTGGGGAGTGTTGCCGTCTAACATGGAGACGGACAGCGGCTTCCCCAGAGGTCGAAGGCTCCTCTAAGCTCCGGGTGAAAAGCGGGCAGAACAGCCAGGTGCCTGCCTGCCGCCAGGCCGGCTCCCCCGGGGCCCCGCTGCCTCCCAGGACCCATGGAGGCGGGTTCCGGGGTACGCCTCCGCTTGGGCGGGGCACCGTCTCTGCCTCACCGAGACACCCGTCCTTGAGAGGCCCCGCTCAGACCTACCTTGTATGCCTGCCGCACCCCTCCGTTGTCAGCGATGTTTTCCCCGAGCGTGCTGAAGCCGTTCACCTGTGCACAGGACCCGGGATGGCAGAGGGGGTGGTGGCCAGAGCCACCTTGCCTCCCCCGGGGCCCAGGGCTGGGGTGTGGGCTCCCTGGGGGTGGCGGCGCGGCCGGGGCTTGCTCACATTTTGGTTGTCCGCCAGATCCCAGGAGTAGTTCCCGTACTGGCGCACCATGCACTCCGACTGCTTCCGGAAGTGCTGGGCCGAGAAGTTGCTCCACCAGTCCAGCATGTTCCCATTCTTGTCGAAGTTCCGGCCTGGGTGGGCACAGGTGGGCTGCCCACACCTGTGGGCCAGCCTCCCTCCATGTGCCCTGGGAGCCCCAATAGCTAGAGTGCGCGCGCGTGTGAGCAGGGAGCGGGCCCCAGAAGGACACTGGCCTGCTTGAAAGGTCAGCACGATGTCAGCAGGCTGCTTGGGCCTGGGAGGGGGGCTTTGGGAGTCTCCCGTGTCACCCCTGAGGTCAGGGCCTGGGCTGTTTGGTCTCAGGGTTTAAGACCCTTGCTGGGGTGTCCAAACTGTCTGGACCCCAGGTAAGGGGAGCATGTGGTCCTGCGGGGGACAAGAGGCTGCCCTTAGACGGTCAAGTGGTCAAGCCCGGTGGGAAAGCCAGCCTCGTTGGGCTGCAGCAGGAGCCTGTGTACACAGTCACAGGCCGCTAGAGCCAGGCAGGTGTCCCTGGCCCATGGTGCGGGGCAGGAACATCGGGTCAGTACATCTCTAGGCTGGAGGAGGCTGGCTGTCCAGGAATGACACCGGTCAGGCTCCAGGGCAGGAGCTGTGGCTTCGAGCTACCCGAGCGATGGTGTCCCTGTCTCTGTGTCACAGGCCCAGGGAGGGCCAGTGAGGGAGGTGGGGGCAGGGTCAGGCCCTTGTGCCCTCTCCTCCATGGCTCTGCCTAGAGCAAGAGGCCAGACCGGGACCTGCTATTCAAGACCTGTCCTGCCAGCATAGCTCCCCTGGGGACCTGGCAAATCTTTCCCATGCCCTGGGCTTTAGTGTCCCCATCTGAATCCTGAAGGGCTTGATTGGATGGCCCAAGGGCCCTGTCCCTCAGTCCCCTCCCGGGACTGCGGCTCGGTGCAGAGGGGAGGAGTGTGTGGGTGTGTGGCGGCGTCGCTCTGAGCACCCCACGCAGCTTCCCTACCATTGTCGTCAAAGCCATGAGTGATCTCGTGCCCAATCACCATCCCGATGCCCCCGAAGTTCAGGGCCTGGGGCTGCTCCTTGCTGAAGAAAGGGGGCTGCAGAATCCCAGCGGGGAACACTGCTCGGGGACAGGTGGGGGCAGCCCTGAGCGCGCGCACCCCCATGGGCCAGCTCGGGGAGGGCACCCTGGGGCTCCTGCCTCGGGACCCCGTGGCCTAGGAGGTGGGGCTCCAAACAGGCCCATGTTCCAGACAAGAAAGTCAGGGCCCGGAGCCGAGGGGCCAGGGCCAGGGCCAGTGCGCAGCAGATCCAGATTCTTCCCATGGTTCTCGGCTGCCTTTGGGGTGGGGTGTGCAGCCCCCATCAGGACCCCCCACCGCTCACAGACAAAGGAGAGGAACGTCCCCACAGCTGGGGTGATGGGTGAAGTTCCTACAGGTGGGGAGAGGTTCTCTCCTTTGGGGCACGGGCTGAGGTTCCCCCCAGGAGGAGGGGCTGGGGTCGGTCAGAGGGCATGAACGTACCTATCTGGTTTCGGTTTGGGGAGTAGAACGCGTTAACCACGGCCGCCCCGATGATCCAGCTGTGACGAACAGGCGGTCTCCTGGAGCCTGTGTCTCCGAGCCCTCCCTCCAGCCCCCCTGCTGGCTTCCAGGTCACTTTGGGCCCCTGTCACAGTGGCTATGCCATGAGACCAGCGTCGCCCACAGCCAGGGTGAGGTCTGGGCAGTCCACAGATCTGAATCCTCCCCGAGCCCCAAAGCAAAGGCACAGTGGGCTCTGAGTCGGACCCAGCACCACCCCCCCAGCTGGCCCCATCCTCAGCCCTCCGGCTCCCGCATGCCGTCCCCACTCACAGGTTCTGGTCCACTTTCTCTCGCAGCTTCTTGAGGCTCCGCTGGGCTCCAGCCTTGAGGTTCTGAAGACCATTTTCAAAGTACTGGTCCTCAGAGAAGTTCAGCTATGGGAGAGGGGCGGTCACGGCCGGGGGTGAGGGAGGGGCCAAGAGTGGCTGGGGACAGGCCGTGGGGCTGGCCCGGTAGTCCCCTACAAGGCCAGCGGGCTCTGGATGCGGGTGGGGGAGGGGCCCTTTGGTGGCTTGGGTCTCCCCGTCTGACTCCGGAGCGGCCCACCCAGGGAGAGGGCCGGGTTAGTGCCGGCACCCCCTGCAGCGACCCTGGAGGCTCCTGGTTCACAGGGCTGGGCCGGGGGCCCATCGGGGTGGGGTGAGGGGACGGGAGGCTGTGGGGGCCCCTGGGCTGCGGGCGGGGCGCACATTGGAGTACTCGTCGTCGAGGTGCTTATTCTTGTCCTCCAGGATGTAGTCTGGGTACCCGATCTGCTCCCGGATGTGCATGGCCTAGGGAGGACATTGGGCCAGTCTGTGCCCGCCCCACCACGGGGATCCTGGCTCTGCCCCTTGCTGCACTGCCCTGTGGGCAAGGGGCTCACGGACGCGGCCCTCCGTGCCGGCTGTGGGGAGGTTTAATGGGGACAGATGTGGACCAGCTCAGCGCCAGGCGGAAGGTCTGCCTGACAGCCAGCCAGGGTGTGACGGGGCGAGGGCTGGGCGGAGGGGCTCAGCTTCCCTTTGTCACACTGGCCCAGTGGGGCTTCTGCTCCGAGGCCATGGCCACCCACACCTGTTCCCAGGGGTGCTGCGGGGGGGGGGTCTCCCACAGTTGGCTTCGGGTCCCGCCTCTGCCCACAGCCTCTTTCTGGGCAAGCCACACCCAGCCTCGGTGTCTTCCTCTGTGAAGCGGGTGTGCTGACGGTCACCCCGGGAGCCCACGCTGGGGCGGGAAGTCCTCGGGGCTCCAGCCGCGCACCTTCTCCTGGGCCTTCTTCCTGGACGTCTCGTCCATCCAGCCCAGCTCGTCCAGGGTCTCCACGAACACCGCCCGCACCTTGTTGATGAGCTCTCTGACCTGGGGGGAGTGCATGGCCCTTGTCCTGCACAACCAGCTTTGGGGTCTCTGCAGGAGTTGGGTCCAGAGCCCCGTCCCTGCTGTGGCGTTGGGGTGGGGATGAGGGATGATCCCCATGGGGACAGGGGTCATGGCTGTCGGTATTTCACCTGGGTGGGCCTGGGACCTGCCCACCCCTGGACTCCGAGCCTGTAGGACCCATTCCTTTTCCCTGACAGACCTGTCAGTTTGGGGGCAGGGCCTCTGGCCTCCCCATGGGAAGGGTGCCGGGCACATGTGAGCTCCCAAGATCACTGAGCACACACGGGCAGCTGGGGGGCCCTTGGGCTGCCCACCCCAGGAGCCAGGAGTCACCACGTAGGGCTGGGACCCCCCTCCCAACGGTGGGCCAGCGTCCCTGCGGGGAGAAGCACCTGGACCCGGGCCATGGACCATGGACAGGGGCGGAGCACCCACCGCCTCCTTGCTGTCTCCGGGGAAGGCCTCCCTGACGTAGAGGGAGCCCACGGCGCTCTCCATGTTGCTGTTGACGTAGCTGACACACTCCCGCCAGCGCACCTCCTCCACCGTCGTGCCGTACAGCGCCTGCGGCGGCCGGTCCCGTTCACGCTCGCTCACCGCTGCCTTTACCAGCACCGGCGTCCCTGTCCTCGGCCTCGGGGAGCCCAGGAGCCAGTGGGGGGCACAGAGGAACTCAGAGTCCCCTCTGAGGGCTAGCCACGGGTGTGGGCAGGACCGAGAGTGCAGTTTTCGGGGAAGGGCCCCCGACTCAGGCTCTGGGTTGTGCCTTTACCCTGGGGCAGTGGTAGGGCCCTACTCAGCCCTCAGTGCCT
Source organism: Mustela nigripes (assembly GCF_022355385.1). Classification (NCBI taxonomy): domain Eukaryota; kingdom Metazoa; phylum Chordata; class Mammalia; order Carnivora; family Mustelidae; genus Mustela; species Mustela nigripes. The sequence goes on from NC_081570.1 coordinate 1,267,044, forward strand.
CCTCGCCCCCTGTTCTTGCCACCCTAGCCTGGCTGGCCAGATTCTGACCACAAGGACTCCAGCCCCACCCGAAAGCACAGGCTCGTGTTGACGTTGGAGGCCCTGGGGGCCCGACCCCGCTCAGCTGCAAGCCCCCCAGCTCTGCGGCCCCCAGTTTTCCCATCCCCAGAGAGGAGATGCTTGGTTAGTCATGTCTCCAACCCAGTGTGACAAGCAGGGGTCCAGACTTGCCCCCAACTGCTCTGCCATGTTTTCCTGATGCGCCGGAGGACTTCTGCCCATCCCATTCTCTAGCGAAGAACCAGAGTCCCCCTGACTCCCTGGCCCCCCCATTTGTACCTCAACTGTCTGCCGTAGGCCCCTCTGTCTGCTGCTGATGTCCTGGTCCAACCTCTCACCCACCTGGATGATGGCACCTGTCTCCACTCTGATTCCACGTCCCCTCGGATCATTGTCCCAGAAGAGCCACCGAGACCAAAGGGCTTCCCAGTGGGTCCCCTGCTCTGCCCTGACTGTACCCCACTCCACCTCCAGAGCAGCCGGAATGACCACGCCAGCAGGACACCAGCTTGTGGGTCTCACTCTTATCGCCTCGGCAACTTTCAGGGCGTGGGGAATCCATGCATCGGTCCCACAATTGCTGGCCCCATCTCTCTCCCTGACCTGTGTCCTCTCCCTCACATGGCCCCGCGGTGTTCCCTGCCTTGGGGATCTGCCCTGTCACACTCTCCTCAAGGTCTCCAGCATCACCTTCACAGAGAGGCTCTCCCTGTCCTGTCCCTTCTCCTGCTGTTCTACGTTTGCTTTTGAAGGAGCCGACTTCCAGTTTGTCGATGGCCCCCAGAGGGCAGGTACCTTGTTAGGCTCTTTCATGGCTCTGACCCTTGGGTGGACCTTGGTGTTTGGCCCACAGCGGGCGCTCCGTACCGTAAACCAAGCGAGCCAGTGGCAGGACAGGGCAGGAGCTGCTTCTGTGGGGTCTCACCTTGCGGTAGTTGGCCCGTGCTTCCTTGAATCGCTGGCTCAGGCTGCTGATGCGGTCCAGCACCAGACGCCAGACCAGGTAGTTCTGCACGGTCCTGAGGTATGGGACAGGGGCGTGGGTATGGAACAGGGGCGTGCTATGTGCCCAGAGGGATTACTGGTCTTATGGGCTCTTGGTCGACTCGTTCTGTGCCAAGCAGAGAGATCGCCGCAAGCAGGGTGGTGGGGAAAGCCTCGAGGACAAGCCCCAGATCCAGCCTGTCTGCTCCCGGGTGCTTGAGACACCGCGAGGAGGGTTCACATCTCTCTCTAAGGCTCTGTCAGCCACTAACATTGACCCGCTCCTGTCCCTCACTCCCTGAGTAAATGTCCCCCGGGGTCCTCTCCTGTCAGGAGAAGCTGCAGGGGCCGAGGCAGGGGCGGGGGCAGAGGCGAGGATGCTGAAGCCTCTGGGCCCTTCCCTGGGTCCTCACCTGGCTGAGTAGACGTCGATGATGTCTTCAAGGTTCTGGAGGTAGGGGATGCCGTAGACCACCACTTCTTCATCTGGCAGCAGTTTGATTTTGACAGAGGACAGCACAGATTGTATGAACAGCGTCCAGTTAAATCCCTGGGGAAGGCGGGCATGGGGAGAAAGAGGGAGAGACCGAGAGGTAGACAAAGCTCCTGGGCATCCAGAAAATCCAGCTCTCACCAAAGAATATTCAGACAAGAGAGAAGGCGCAGATGATCAGAACCAGGAGAAGGGTGGGTGACATTAGCACAGCGCCTACAGACTGCGACAAGAGATTATGCTGATGTATTTAAAAACTTCAATGTGGTGGGGAAATGCCTGAAAAAAAAACCCACAACTTAGCAAAATGACCAGAGAGTAGCTGATACAGTCTTATATGTAATAAATGGATCTTTAATTTGAAATACTCCCATGTAGAAATTTCCATACTCGTCTGGCTCTTCCAGTGGATGCTATCTGACATTTAAAGGAGACATATTGCCAATCCACCTTGAACTTCCCAGAAGAGAGAGGGGAAGAGAAAACCCTTCTCTGTTGGAATGATGAAGCCAAGAGTAACTTAATACTAAAATAAGGATATCACAGAAAGAAGGTAACAGGCGGTCTTATTTATGATCATAGATACAAACGCTGTAAGGAAAATCTTGGGAATTCGGGCTTATCTGTACCTACACGAAATGGATAGTGAACCACAGTCAAATTCCATTTAATCAAGCACTTCAGGTCTGGTGTGGTATTTGAAAATCGAATCCTGTAACACGCTGTGATGACGAGATAAAGCAGGAAAATCCCACCCTAGTTCTGATGGATGCAGAGAGGAAGATATTTGTTAAATGTCACATCAGTTCAGGATAGAAACTCTTAGCGCATAGAAGCAGAAGGTAAGTTCGTTAATCTGATGAAGGGACTCTGCGTACGACAGCAGCGACACAGAAACAAAAGTGTCGGCGGCCAACAGGAAGATGGCGGACTGGGGCAGGTTCTTCTCTTAGGAAGGAAACAAGATGTGCACCATCACTATCACCGCCAGAACTCATGTGTGCACTGAGTAAAACTGCCGTGTGTACGGTCAGAATCTCTGTATGCCAATGACAAAAACCATGAAGATATGTTACAAAATGAGGCCCTTCATAACAGTATGAAAAAACCAAACGGCTAAGAGCAAATCTGACGAGAGATGTGTAAGGCATCTTACGAGGACATTCCATACACTGCTGTTGGGGACAGCAACTCTGCACGCAGGGGGAAAGTGTGGCGCTGTCTGCTGAAGATGGACACGTGTGTTCTGTGACCGGCTATCTCATTCCCCGGTGGACACCCGACAGCACTGCGCGCATGTGCACCCCAAAAGACATGCACTAGAATGAGCACGGCCACTTCATTCAGAAGAGCCCAGAATGGGATCTGACCCAGAGGTCTAAAAAGAGTAGGGCCGGAATTCCCCAGGGGCGGAAGTGCATGTTCCCAGAATGGATCACACAGCAGTCAGGATGCGGGAAACTTGCCTGATGCCCAGTGACGTGTGGGATAGGACGACAGCGAGGCTCACCTACAAAACGCAGGGCGACAGAGGCCCTGTGCAAACGAGCCAGCCTGCTTGGTTCTGATGTTGCTTCTCGTGGTGGGAGAAGTCGGGGTGGTGGCTGCTTCGGGGAAGGGCAGGGGCAGGGCCATGAGGAGGATGTCTGTGGTGGTTTTGATCTGAGGAAGGCCTGTGTGCACATGCTCACGGGGACGCAAGTCTAAGCATTACAAGTGCATCGTGCACCAGACGCCCCAAGGCCTGGCTCCCAGAGCATCCCCAGGGCTGCTCCCGTGCCATCTCCGTGGCATGGCACCCGCGGGCCATCGAGTTCTCTTTCTTCACTCCCCACATTTAGCACAGTTGCAAACCCCGCGGGGTCCACCTTCGATACGGCTCCAGCAGACCCCCTCTCGCCGCGTCTGCTAACAGTTGGCCCAGCGGCCCCATTTCCTGCCCGGGCCGTGCTGCAGCTGGTCCTCAGTGTGAGGCACGTCGGTGCCCCAGACCCTTCCCCGCAGCGTCAAGGCCGGTGCCCGGGAAGTCTGGCCCGGTGCGCCCTGTCACCTCCCGGCCTCATCGGCCCTCCAGCAGCCTTGCAGCTCCCGCCTCAGGACCTTGGTCTTGGCTGCCCCTGTGTTTGGGCCGCATGTCCCAGATGGTCCCTCCTCCACGACTGCTCGGCTGCCTGTTGTGGCCCCTCCTGGCTGCCGTCGTGCCCCCCCGCCCCCGCTTTCTGACACCTACAAGTCCTGATCTTTCTCGCTCCTGGCCTGCACGGCAGCGTGGGTGCAGGGTGGGGGATTGCCTGCGCGGTTCCTGGATGCGGCCGGTGCCAGAGCAGGGCCTAGCCGCCCAAAGTGCCCGCTGGGGGGTGGGCCACTTATTGGGCTGTCTTGAGGGGGTGGCCACAGCAGGTCCTCACTGGGAGCCCGTGCCAAGGAAGAGGGCAGGATCCGGGGACCGCGGAGCCTTCCGGAACACAAGGTGCCATGAGCCCCAGGCAGGAGTCCCTGAGATTTCCCGTTCTGTTCTGCGGCTCCAAACACAGCATTTTCTGATCAGGGGTTAGGCGCTTCCGTTTCTATCCCTGCCCCCACCCCGCCGCCTCCCTCTGCCTTCGGCTGCATCCCCGCTCAGGCCCTCTGGCCTCTGCCTTCGGCTCTGTCCTCGCCCACCCTCTCCGCCCTTTGACTTGGCCTCCGCCGTAAGGTCGGCGATGGCTAGCATCGCACTTCTGCCCCTCCTGGGGGGGCTGCTGGACCAGCTGGGGGCTCAGGGTGGCCAGCCAGCAGAGTTTGGGGTTGGGCGGGGTACGCCCCTCTCTCTGGCTCTTCCCAGCCCCCGGCCCGCGCGTAAGCCTGGTCAGCAGGGAGGGAGGGCTTGAGGGTGTGGTGGCGTGGGGCAGCCTTCAGTCTGGGGTGGACGGGTCCGTGGGGCAGACGTGGGGACCGAGACCCCTGGGTGGGCGTCTCCCAGGCTCGTCTCCTGCTCCGAAAAGTGGGGTCATTGCTGCGGTCGTCTCGTAGACGGGCGCCTGTGGCCCTGGACAACCCAGCTGCCACCGGCTGTCCCAGTGTGAGCGCACGCCTGGCGTGTGTGCCCGCGGGATCCTTCGGAGGCTTAGCGGATGGGGGGGCGTGGGGGGGCGGGAGCTCACCTTCAGGCCGAACTTGTTCTGGAGGTCCTCCAGGCTCATCCGGTGGTACAGAGTGGTGACGTCATGCCTCTCCTCCTGCGGGGCCGTGGCCTGCACGATGGGGGGGGGGCAGGCGGTCAGGCTGGGGCGGGGCAGCCGCCCCCCCCCCCCCCCCCCCCCCCCCGTCTCCGCACACCGGGCTGCGGCCTCACGTTCGCCAGCTGCGTCTCCAGCTCCAGCACCTGCACCATGTCCTCGCGCACCAGGTAGCTGTTCTCTGGGAGGTTCATGTCCGCCCGCAGCATCGAGGCCACCGACACCATGAACTCCAGGTAGGCTTCCCGCACCTGCGCCAAAGGACCGGAACGGAGCCCGGCGGCCTCGCCGCCTTGGCTCCCGAGGGGCTCTCTGTGGGGTGGGGGTGGGCGTATGACAGGAAGCAGGCCCCAGGAGGCTTGTGGGGCCAAGCTCAGCTGGCAGTGAGGGCAGGGCCTGTGAGCCCCGGGATGGGGGTCTCCGGACTGTCTGCTCCTCCCCACCAAGCCCCAGCCCCCGTCCTGTCCCCCAGGCCGGGGCCTCCACTGCTGCTCATGCTCCCAGAATCGGCTGAACAGGAGCTGGAGGCCCGTGGGAGCGGACCTTCTCCCCACACCTGCATGGTAGCCTGAGCACGGAGCCCATGCCCTGCCTGCTCGGAGTGCCCTCCGGCTCCACCCCTGTCCACCCGTGCCAGCCCGGCAACCCCGGGCCTCTGGGCTCCCACAGGACCAGAGACCTATTCTGTCTGGCTTCGTGGCTGTGTGTAAAGTGCTGGGCATACAGCAGGTGCTTAATGAAGGTCCGGGGCTGGCCCAGGGCTGTTGGCTGGGCTGCCCTCTCCAGGCTCAGCCCTAGGGTCACAAAGTGGGTACTGAGGATGGACGCCCTTCCTGGACCTGCTTTCTCGGGACCCCATCCTGGGAGGGGCTTCCCTCATGCCATGGAGGAGCGACGGGGCACGTCCTCCGGCAGAAGGCCGGCATAGCTGCCTTGTCCGGTCCATGCTGCCCGGCACGAGGCCGTCTGGATGCCCTGCCCCTGCTCCAGCTGCCTGGTCTGCTTCTCTCAGCTCCACTGCCCCACGCCAGGGCTCTTCTGTCAGCCTCGCTCAGCCTTTCTCCTGGCTAGGCCCATCCTTCCCAGCCTAGCTCATAGGCCCCCTCCACCAGGAAGCCCACCGTACTGCTTCCCCACCGTGGGTCATTTTGCAACTTCCGCCTGTCACAGGCTGCTGCCTGGCTCTTCCTTCTACCCTCTTTGGCTCCTCTTCTCCCTCCTCCCCTGATGCAGGAGCGCCTAAGGGGCAAGCCTGGGCTGGGGTGGCTGGTGGTCAGACCTCAGTGGGCTCTCGCAGCAGATCCATGGTGCGGCCGCAGCCCTGCACTGTGCGACAGGCACGCGAGGTGTGATGCGGGGTTATGGGCCAAGCTGAGCTTGTCCCCACATATGGCGGGGCACGGTCCCTTTGATGACGCGGAAGGTCGCGCTTAGCTTGTGCACAGGCCTCAGAGCCCCCTGCAGGCCCTCACAGAGGCTGTGCGTGGCGAGGATCAAGATGTCACGGGGGGAAGCCCGACCACGGTGGGCCCTGAAGTGATGGGTGGGAGGCAGAGGGGCAGGAAAGAGCCGGGGGAGCCGGGGGTCAGCCTGACTCACCTTCCGGTTGCTGCCCTGGTTGAAATAGTACTCTCGGGACGGCATGCCCAAGGTGGGCTGGTCTATCTGGAGGCACAGAGGGGGTGAAGCTGGGCGAGGAGCCGGGGACCCTCCACAGCCTAGCTGAGGAGGACAGCAGCTCCCTCCGCTCCCCCTGAACTGGGCCCAGTTGGAAACAAGGGGTCCTCCAGGACGGGGTCACGCTGGTGTGTGTGTGGGCCCTGAGGTCCCGGCCCTGCCCTTCGGGGGATGGGTGGAGGGTGGCGGGGGCTGGACGGCAGGGTGGGCCCAGAGGTGGCCCCATGGCACCCTTGCCCTCCTGGAGCACTGTGGCCCAGCTGTGGCCCGTGGGGGCTTTCTGAGGTCAGGCTTCCAGCCCTGGTGCCAGGGCCCCGGACAGATGGCCCCCAAAAACGACTTGGCACACAGGCCAGCTTCCCTGACCAGGGCCCGAGCAGGACACGGACAGGAGCAGGGCTCCGGGACACCCCTGGAGCTCACCCGCTCCCCAGAGCCAGCCCCTGCCGGCTCCCCACGGCCCTGAGCGCACCCCAGCCCGGCGCGAGGGCCCCGGCCTCCCCGGCCCGCGCGACTCGTACGTAGATGACGTGCCGGCTGGAGTTCTGGTCGTCGCTCCAGATGAACAGGTCGATGAGGACGCGTCTGTTGAACTGCGCGTTCATCAGCGCCAGCTGCTGCTCCAGCTCCCACCTGGGGCCTGGGGGTTCAGCACCCCGGGCTGGGTCCCGGCTGGGCTCCTGCGGTCCCAGCCAGGCCCTTGTTGGACTCGGGGTCCCGGATCCCGTCGGGACCAGCCTCCTAAAGCTCCTGCCTGGCTTGTGGTGGCAAGGACGCTGGGGCACCGGGGGCCGGAGGGACTCAAGGGACCCGCTTCCCTCAAGGGGGCCCAGAAAATAGCCGGGCCCGTGTGCCGGGAGGGGAGGGCTCCTGCGGGGTTGGGCAGGGGCCCCGGCTGCCGCAGGAGCCTGGAGGGGCTGCGCCACGAGCCGTCCCGGGTGGAGCCGCCCGGCGCGGCCTTACCTATGCTGTCATTCCATTTCTCCATGGCCACCGGCCAGCCGCCCATCAGGTCCAGGATGTTCAGCAGGGGCTGTGAGTCTCGTTTCTCTATGACGCCTGAGAGGCGAGGAGGGGTCACTCATCCAAGCGCGTGGCAGGGGTGCGCCTTCCCATGAGCCCGCGGGGACACCGCCTGCCTGGCGCCACGCCCGGTCCCCGTCCGACGGTGCAGCGTCAGACACAGAGGGGCCGGACGCGACCGGCGCCCGGGGCTCGGGGCGAGCAGGCGGGCAGGAAGGATGAGCCGGCCGGGGGGAGGCCCTGTGGCTCGGGAGTGCTCCGAGCGGTGCCCCGTGGGCAGCCCTGGGCACTGTGGCCTGGGTGGGGGCCCCTGGGGAGTCCCAGCAGCGCGGCCCATGGAACACTGTTTTCCCCCTGCCTGGGTGGCGTGGCCCCAGGCTTTGGTCAGGGTTTAGACAGGGTCACAGGCAGTTGGGACCAAAGCTGTGTCCTCAGAGGAGCTCGGACCCAGTGGTCGACGGGGGGCGCAGCCCCTCTGGCATGAACCCTGAGCGGCGTGCCCCTCCACGCTGTGCTCCAGGGGCTGTGGGTCCCGGAGCACCTCCCCCGCCTGCCCCCCTCCGTCCCCCACTCACTCTCGTTCATGCAGGAGCGGTACAGCATCTTGGCCTTCTGCACAGCCGGCCTGTCCTTGGTGGTGGAATTCTCCAGCACTCCTGTGGGCAGAGGAGGAAGACGGATGGAGGCCTGAGGCGGCTGCAGGGAGAGCCAGGTCAAAGGTCGCAGTGCCCCCCTCCCCCATTCAGTGACCAGTGGTCCCTCTGTCCCTGCAGGCCTTTATTCAGGGGGGATTTCTTCTCCCCTGGCCCGTAGGACCAAGGCAGGCCCAGCAGTCGGTCCTGCTGACCCCGTGCCACCCTAGAGCGGGGCAGGTGCCCAGCCTCACCCCAGCGCCACGGCCAAGGTCGCAGCTGCTCTCACCTTTGAGGATGACCTCCAGCTCGTCTCGAAGGATGTCAAAGACGCTGTATCGGGAGTTGGTCTCGGGGATCACGTGGCGCCGCAGCCAGCCTCCGCACGCGTACTGGTAGAAGTCGTCACAGGGCTCCCTGGACGGGTCCATGTTCTGGAGGATCCTGGCAGCTACTCACGGAGACGGTGGGGAGGGAGGGGGGCACCTGGTTACGGGTGGCCGGGGGACTGTTGGGTAACTGATCCTGGCTGTGTGCCCCCGGGAGTGTCCGTCGCCCTCTCTGAGCCTCCGTGAGTTCGGAAGCAGGAATTCAAGTTCTAAGCGACGACTTATTGTTCACATGATCTGGGACCCTGGGACTTTTCTGCTCTTCATGTCCACGTTTGCAAACCTCGGACGCCCGCAGTCTGGGTGCCCAGGAGGTGCTTTGCTGGGGGCCCTGGCCCTGGAGCCCCCTCACTCACCGGTATGTCTGTGGGGGAGGGGGCTCTTACCCACCACTTGGGGTTGTCTGCGGTTGGAGGAGATGGCTTGGCCTCTAGCAGCGCAAGTGTGCGGGGTAGGCGGGGTCTGGGGTTCCTGGCGGCAGGCTCTCAGCGGAGGCGGCCAGGCTGGATTCCCCCCACCCCCGCGAGTCTGGGACCTTCCCTCGCCTTCTGTCCCTTCTGAAGCCTGGCAGGAAGCACCAGCTTGAGTGCCTGTCCACGCCCCCAACGTGGTCAGAAAAATCTCATTTCTGAGTTTTCATTGGTGTTTCTTCTGGCCATTTTCACTCTTTTCAGTCTGCAAATAGCAGCGTATGGACTCCAATTTGACGACAAATTTGTGGGAGGAAATTCGTATGTTCATGTGACCTTTCTTTCTGTAACCACAAGAAGACCCAGCCCAGCACAACCTCCTGCCCCATCACGGGGGCCTCGGAGGGGGGCGGGCGGCTTCTGGGGGGTGCAGGGATGGGAAGTGGGAGTACCCCTCTTTTCCTAGCCCACTGCAGGGGCCCCACCGGCAAGCCGGACCAGGGTCTGCCTGCCAGCCCCTGTGCCACATTTGGAGGTGGCTCCCCTGGGCCTTTGGGGGGCCTGTGCCAGCATCATGGGAAGCCCCCGACCCCGGGCAAGGCTGTGGAAGGTGGGGGGAAGGGGGCTCACCTGCTATCACACAACCGGGGCTGGTGCAGATTTCGCCCATCTCCTTGGGCCGTTGGATGGCTGTGGGCAGGACGCGTTGTGAGCAAGAGGGGAGGCAGAGCAGGACGGGGCGAGGCAGGGTCAGTCTGCTGGGGCGGGCGGGGCCAGGCTTAGACCGCCCCTAGCCCCCAGGGTCAGTCCAACCTGCGCCCCTGAGTCTTCCCAGGTGGTCCAGGATGGGGCCTAGAGTGAGGTGCGCCTCACGCCGGCGTCAGTCCTGCTGGGGACTGGGAGCCTCTTGGCACCTTCTGCCTCCACTGACCCCAAAGCTTCTCTGGATCCCCAGGACTGCAGCTGGTCCTTCTGCCCTCCTGTCTCTCTGCCAGCCAGCTCTCGTCCCTGTCACCTCCTCCAGGCAGCCTGCCCATGCTGCGCGTCTCTGCACATTGTGGCCCCCCGACACCCGCTATGTGTGGGTAGCTGGTTGTATAAAGGGGCACCTGCGCAGTCTCAGGGACGACACCCCAAGCCTGGGGGTAACTCAGGCTGGTTTCCCGGAGGCCAGGGAACGCCCTGCATCCAGCTCATGGCTGTGCCCCTGTCTTGTCCCATCTTTCTCTGGGGTCCTGGGGGCCCAGGGACTCTAACTCCCCAGCTGCACACCCCGGACTGCGGAGTGGCCCAGCCCACAGGAGACCCAGTTTCCAGCCCACCTGCTGGGGCCGTGTTTTGATAGGGAAGGCAAAGCTACCTCGGGGTTTTCGTTTTATAATGGTCTTCTCTTCCTTTGAGAAGCAAAGCCGGCTAGGAAAGAGTGTCAGCTGCTTCCCTGGGGAAAAACACAGCACTCAGCTCCGGCCTCCAGCCCCACCACGGGGTACCTTGGGGCTTGCTGGGGACGGGCCTGGCATCTTGCTGCAGGGCTGGGGTCCAGGGAGCTCTGATTGCTGCCTGCCTCCTTGTAGCCTGGCCTGGTCACCAGGGCCACCCAGCAGAACATATGTGGGGGAGGGGGCCCTGCTGGCTTGCCCACCCCACTGCTCTCCAGAGCCAACCCACCCAGCCCGCCCCACCCTTATCTGCGGGGGGCCAGAGGGTTCCTGAGGCAGGACGTCCTTCCCCTCTGACTTCCTCTTCTATCTCGGGGCCACGGGCCACACCGTGCAGGGTGGACAGTCTGGGAGTCCTACTGAGGCAGGAACAATGGCTCATTTCCGGGGAAAGGAGTCACTTTCACTTTCTGACCCACTGGCCACCTTCCCTCCATCCCTCCCCTGCACAGGATCGGGGCATTGCCTGGTCAGCATCGGATCTTCTGAGTGGTTGTCAATTCTGCCTGGAGTGGGGGTGGGGAAGGGCTGACAGGGAGGGACAGAGGAGAAGCAGGTCTGGAGAGAGGGCATGCCTGGCCTAGCCACCTACAGACCTGGCTTGTGGATGATTTCCTCCACTAGGGAGGCACACGGAGACCTGGTGGGAAGGAAGGAACAGGGCCTCACGCAGGTCAGAGACTGCAGAGGGTGTAGGGAGCTTCCCAAATGTTGGGGACACTCGCCGGGGTCCTGGCCATCAGAAGAAATGCTTATGAAACATGGGGTCTGAGCAGGGTGGGCATTTCTCCCCTGCCCGTTGTTACTGCTCTTTCCACGCACCGTCGTTCATCCGTCAGTCCCACATTTATCGATTACCAACCCCAGTGCCAGGCACTGAAGATACCCCGCCTCAGGGAGCCCAGCCCCGTGGACACAGGAGAACAGTGCTGATCGCAACCGGAAATGAAGTGATCCATCGGTGCCAAAGCATGGCTGTCCCACAGGTGTTTGTCAGGCTCGTTAACCCAGAGCCCTGGGACAAGAACTAGACCTTGGACCCCAAAGGGCCATCCCCTCAGGGACAGTGGACAGGAAGGACAGGACGTCTGAGCTCTGGCCACAGACATGATGAGGAGGAGAAAGGATTTTTGCTTCTGATCAGGATAAGGACAGTTGGAGGAGAGTGTGGCTCCCTCCCCAGGGAGGGGAACAAGCTGCAGATGCAAAAACAGGGTGGTTTGCTGACCTGCCGGAGCATGGTGGGCAGGAAACCCACAGAGCCAAATTCCAGACAGGGAGGTGCGCTCCCCAGAGACAGTGGCCTGTGTCAGCCTTCCCCTGGACAAGGAGCCTGTGAGGGCAGAGGCTGTGAGCTGGCACCAGGGGTGGGGCTCCACATGGCACCCCCACCTGCCAGGTCCTTCTCACGGGACCTTCCCTGAGGGCACAGGTGGGGCAGGAAAGCCGAGAGATACCTCCCCACAAGAGGAAGCAGGCAAACGTGACCCATCATCAGAAAAGCCCTAGATAGTCTGAAGACGTGGACTCGGGTGACATAGCAGACAAAACGTTCAGTGCTTATGACAGTTCAGTAAAGGGTCTGGTACAGAAGACGGGAAGTGGATCTGCCAGATAAACGGAAGTGGTAGAATTAGTTTTATAAGCTTCACAACACACCGAACAAGAAAGAATCTGTGTCACCGTGGGTGATCCAGACCACGGCACAAAGGAAAAAGACAAAACAGACAGAGGAAAACATCCCCAAATCCCCAAACGTTGTAGCCCTCCCCTGCCAAAAGTCAGTGTGGAAGCTTCTTACAGAACCAAACGGTCTTACAGCGCGGTCCTGCAATTCTGCTCCTAAGTGTTTCCCCAACTGGTTCAAAAACTTACGTCCATACAAAAACCTGAATGTGAATTTTATAGAATTTTTGTGTGCAATCCCCCAAAACTAGAAGACACCATGATGTCCTTCAATGGAGGAGTGAATGAGTAAACTGCATTACATCTGCACGATGGCATTGTTATTGAGCAATAACAAGAGAGAAGCCAGCGAGCCACAAAACGATGAATGGATAGATCTTACGTGTGTACTATTAAGTGCAGAGGCCACCCCAAAATGCTGCATCGTGTGATTCCAAGTAGACGACATTCTGAAAGAGCAAAGTTATGGAGGTGGTCAACAATGATTGCCAGGCATTTGGCAGGGGTGAGGGGTAGGGGTGGTGGACAGAGAACGGGGAGCATGAGGGGTATTCCCGGGCAGTGCGTTGTTTTGTGGGGCCACAGGGAGTGGGATAAGTTATCTGGAGTATCTGCAAAAGCCCACACAACTGCAGCACGGAGAGAGAAGCTTAACGTACGCAAGTGTGAAAATCACGGAGGTCGTCTCGGGTCCCAGGATGGAACGGAACACAAGAAGCAAAGTGCATCCCATGTGTATGCAGTACCTCGGCAGAAAGCGGTGAGGACAGGGTGCTGACCCAAGTCACCTTGGCCCTGAATGGTGCGTGAGACCCAAGGCAGGGGAGCTGTCCAGCCGCGCTGTGCGGTCATTGGTGGACTTGGTCCCGTGGGAATGCCACGCATGAGCACTGGGACTGAGGGAGTGTGAAGCGGCAGGCAGACGGCCAGACTGCCCACCACTGCAGCGGGAGGTTGGACCAGCCAGGGCGGGAGGCTGGGGTGAGGCCTGTGGCAAGGGGTTAGAAGCCCCCATGCAGACTGATGTAGACACAGAGGGTTGCATGGAGAAGCGCTACGGATGATGTGTGTAGATGTGGGTTAGTGTGCACGCACACACGTCCTCCCACTGTCAGCGGAGAGCGGCTGCCCGCGGTGACCCGGTAGTAATGGTCTCACCTCGTAACCCCAGTGTGGGTCTAACCCCCAGTGGCCAAAGCTGCAACCGTCTGCATGACCAATACGCTAGTACCGGATTACAATCCACTAGTACCGGATTACAATCCACAGCCTAAAATACACGTGCTGAGTCCATGCCGGCACAAATAAATCACTGAATAAGTAAAGAAGTGGGGGAATTGATAGATTTCCCCATACAGAAGAATTCCAAAGAGTGTCCGTAGGTGCCCGGCCTCTAGGGGCGTGGTTCTAACTCCCCACCCTTTGGGAGCGGGCTGCCCCCGCTGGCTTCCCTTCCGTAGAGACAGAATGGAAAGGGAGGGAGTGGAGATACCGGATGAAGGCTACGTGGTCAGCAACAGTGATCTGTCACCAGAAGTGTGGCCGCCTGACTTCCGGGCTTCCTCCCCAAAACACATCACCCCAGTCTAATCATGGAGAAAACCATCAGGCAATTCCCGAGGGACATTCCACAAAATGCAAGGCCAGGACCCCTCAAAACTGTCAAGATCATGAACAAGGGAGTCTGAGAAACCATCACGGCCGAGAGTAGCCGAAGGAGACTTGACGAAGGATGTCCTGTGCCGTCCTGCAGGATCCTGGGACAGGACGGGCGTTAGGGACGGACAGAGGAAATCAGAACAAAGTGTAGCCTTAATTAATTGTCAGATAGTGATGGCGGTTCATTACTTGCAACAATGTATCTCAGTGAGCAGAGCACATGTTAACAGGGATGCTGGAGTGGTCATACCCCACGGGGCCATCTTTGTAACACTGCCCGAGCCCAAAGCTATTCTAAGAAGCTTTTAAATTACTTTTAAAACAACTGGAACACAGAATCTAGGACCTGTGGGACATTATTATTATTATTATTAGGGAGGGAGGGGCAGAGCGAGAGGGAGAGAGAACGTTAAGCAGGCTCTACGCCCAGTACAGACACAGCCTGACACCGTGAGAGGGGCTCCCTCTCACGATCCCGAGATCGTGACCTGAGCTGAGATCAAGGGTCGGATGCCTAACGGACTGAGCCACCCAGACGCCCCAATTATTAAGTGGGACGCAAAACAGCAAGTCCCTTCCGACACAAAGGCCGAATACAAGTGAAGCTTCCTATGGTACTAACATGGGGTCAGTGGGAAAGACGGCAGACAAAGCCCCAAGAAGGATGTCTTCCTCCTCTGTAAGTCCAGATGGGAGCAGCTGTCCTAATGCCCACTGACTCAGAATCCACTCTTTGTTCTCTCTGTGCCCATAACTTCTGGAATACGTGAATTATTTTCACATAGACTCTCTACGTTAAAAAAAATCTTTTGAAAACAATTTTTTTGACATTTTTGTCTGCAAGTTTTGCTCTTCTGGTCTTGATTTGAATAATTTATGTTCCCTCTGTCTCTTCTTCATGTCTCTCTCTCAAAAAAGAAGGCGGCAGAAATCTCAGACAGGTGGAAAAGAGCCCTCCTCCCTGGGGAAGGCGGGCTGGTCGTCATGCAGCTGTGGGTGTGAGTGCACAGCACCGTGTGGCCAAGGAAACCTCAGGGGGAGACACTTGCTCCGGCAGGCCCAGGCTGGTGGCCTCCCCAGGTGCTCGCTGGAAACAAACACACAAGTTCTCTGGAGGGAAGTTTGCCGGCCCGAGAGACAGGGTCCCCACAGAGGCAGCCGGGGCGAGCATGGATTCACGCTGACGCCAAGACAAGCTTCCACAAGAGCAAAACAGACACGGAACCGTGATCCCCAAGGATTTTATATTTGGGGACTCTCTGATCTGAAGGTGTGGGGCATGATGGCCCCAAACCCAGACCCCGCTCTGCCCCAGGCCTTTGCCAGAGGACATCTTCTCCCTCTCTTGCCTGTGGGTTGGCCGCACGGCTTGCTTTGACCGCAGAATGGGGTGGCAGTGGTGCTTCTAGACACTGTTCCAGGTCTGGGAATAGACCCCAGGAGGCCTGCACGCTTCCCACCGCCCTCTCAGACTTCTGCCGGCAGCGGTACCTGCCCAGGCCTGCTCGCTGGTGCTCGGGGCGGGGGTGGGTGGGTGTCAGTTCCTGTGGAACAGAGTCGCCCTGTGAACCTGACCCGGCGCAGCTGACCCCCCCACCGGGGTGTGCAGACATGTCCCCACAGACGAGGGCTGTTCCCATCCCTGGGTGCTGGGTGCCTGTGCGGCAGCAATACCTCCCTGACGCAGAAAATATTCCCAGTATATTGAAGGAGTAAAAGAAAACACTGAAAACAAGGTCGTGAGACATTAAAAAGAATAAGTTTGTGAAAGAATAAATTATAAATTCTAGAAACACAGAAGAATGTAGTAGCTGAGGTTAATTTTTTTTTTAAGGATTCCATTTATTTATTTATTTATTTAAATTTTAATTTTGCACCAGCTTACTTTTGATATTAACTCATTTAAAATACATTTTATTATTTTATTTTATTTATTTATTTTAACGATTTTATTTATTTATTTGACAGACAGATCACAAGTCGGCAGAGAGGCAGGCAGAGAGGGGGGGAAGCAGGTTTCCCGCTGAGCAGAGAGCCCGATGCGGGGCTCGATCCCAGGACCCTGAGATCATGACCTGAGCCGAGGGCAGAGGCTTTAACCCACTGCCACCCAGGCGCCCACATTTATTTATTTTTTTAGGGAGATGGAGAAAGAGAGACACATGGAGTGCCCATGAGTGGGGGGAGGAGCAGGAGGAGGGAGAGGGAGACAGGAAGACTCTTAGACTCTGCTCAGCAGGGAGCCCTTTGCAGGTCTAGATCCCATAACCCTGAGATCATGACCTGAGCTGAAACCAGGAGTTGGAGGCTCAACCCACCAAGCCACCCAGTGCCCCCACTGAGATTAAATTAAACAAAAAACAAAAAACAAAAAACACCCAAAATGGATTTTTCCCCTGAACTGCAGTTTCCTTTGCTGGCTGAAGCCGGAGTGACAGCTTACCCCTCTGATTATGGGGTTTTGTCTGAACCTTGCCTGCACTGCGGTACAGAAATATTCAGATGTATTTTTGAAGAATTGACATTTTGCAAAAACACAATCAACCTTTTAATTCATACGTGTGAGCAAAGGCAGTGTCCTAACGTGTATGGGTTCCAAGTTATTGCAGGGTTTTGGGGGGAAATTTCTGCAGATACCATATGGAGGAAGAGAGGTTTAGGGAGATGGAAGGTGGTCGGAGTGACTGACCCAGAAGGATCCAGTCAGAGACGGAAACTCTCCAGAGACACAGGGGATGGGGCAGGGGGTCGAGGACGCACAGAATCAGAATTTGACAACGGGAGAAGAGAGGGAGAGAAGCAACATTCAGAAAGATCGTGCGCCACTTCCCACGGTGAACACGAGGCGTCACGGCTGAGACGCAGGGATCGCAGCCTCTCCAGAGCCAAATGAACAGAACGAATCTTCACAGCTCGATGCCTCCACGGTCAGAGTGAATAATACCAAAGACAGAGAGAACAGAGCTCCGAGGGACGGAAAGTTCACCTGATGAAGATTTCCGGACAGAGACAGCGAGTGCCATTAGTTGGGCAACAGTAGAAGCTGCTCACGCCTCCGGAATTGTTTGGAGAAAAGACAAGAGAGGTTCGGAAAAGAACTCTACGATTGAGAAAAGTCATTTGGAACAGACTCGCGCGGACGGGAGTCAGCAGTGAGCGCTGTTGCTGAGCTATTACTACTTTGCCTTCAAGCCGCGTCCCACGACGAACTTAAAATCTATCTTACAAGCAAGAGGTTGATACTGGAGACGGGTAAAGACAGGCTCGTAATAAGATAATCTGACAGTAAAAGAGGAAACCTCTTGAACAAGGCAGCTACTCATGCCGAGGAAACTGGACTCTGGCAGAGAGCTTAGCTGTGAATAACATTCAGGAGAAAACCGTAGATGATGCTGGTGGCTTTACCCCAAAGCGCAGATGCATCGCTGTTGGGCAGGCAGGACCTCGCTGGTGTAGGGAGCTCAATCTGCCTTTCCTTCAGCACGTCAACCACCACCCTGGGAAGTGACCAAACGCACCATTTTGCTATGACATCTGATCGCGAACAGCATGACAGACACAGACATTTTTCTAAGTGTTATTGATGTATTAAATCTGGGGCCCTCAAGTAAGCCTCTAACATATGTACTATGCTATGTTCCATTTTACAGGTAGGGACACTGAGGCACAGAGGCAAGAAGGGAACCTGCCACGGTCACACAGGTAGATTTGGGGCAGCCGGCATGCCTGGGCGTTCACGACCTTATAATGCCTCCTTGCCATCCCGCGGCGACAGTAAAAGGTTCACAGTCAAGGCTTGGACGGGAAGACACACGAGTCCGGGAGTGGGCAGTATTTTTTCTGTGAAGGACCAAGTAATCGATATTTTAGGCTTTGTGAGCCACATACAGACCCTGTCTCGCCTATTTAACTTAATTATAGCAAGAAAATACCCAAAGACAGTACATGAATAAATGGGCACAGCTGTGTTCTAATAAAACTTTATTTGCCAAGATGGGCCGCGGTTTGCTGGCCTCTGCGCTGGACAGTGATTGTCGCTGCCCGTGGGAGCAGGATTCCGGGAGGGGCTCTGTCGCCCACTGGAATGTCTATAAAGACGTTTGATGTTCTGAAAAGGCTTCATCTCTGACTTTTAAAATAATACCTATTTAAACAAAAAAATCTAAGATAACGCCTTAAAGGACAACGATCGAAAACCCGCGAGCTGGCTCTGGAAGAGCAGAGAACAAACTGTTAGCGGCGTGAGAAGCACGAAAGAACAGAAAAACCAGAGTCTGCAGTAATCATGGTGAACGCAGAGACACTCTGCTTCAGGGAAGAGACGAGGACCCCAGTCCGGCTCCGCGCTGTTGCAGGAGACACAGCGACAGCAGGAGACACACAATGTTCGAAAGAAAAATGGAGGAAAACCGGCTAAGCGAGCGGGCCCAGGCAGTCAGGCTGGTCCCCGGCGAAACAGAATTCGAGGCAAACAGCATCAAGGTAGAAAGGGTCATTATGCCCTGCGGGGTCTGGGGAGATGCGCACGGTTCTGCAGCACGAGACTCAACACACCAAATCCCCAAACAGGGAGAAGACCTGCCTGGTGTCTCGGAGGGACCTGCATCTCCGGCTTCACCTAACGGTCGGTCAGGCGTCCTCCCCCACCCGTGCGGATGCTGACAGCGGGGACCTCGGGTTAGTCCTGCAGCGAGGAGTCAGTGCCCCATAAACCACGGTTTCCGACAACAGCGCAGTTAACGCAGAAACCAATAAAAAAAAGGGTAACTAGGAAGATCTCCATGCATCTTGATTAAAAAAAATATTTTGAAATATTTTGAATATTTTGAAATATTTTGAAATAACTCATGAATCACTGGAAAAGATCCTCATGGAAGTGAGAAAGCGCTTGGACACAAACAGCGACGCTGCGTGTAAACCCCCCGTGGACACCAGGGCCGGGGCCGAGATGAGCTGGCAGGTCACATCTGCGGGTGGGGGCACGGGGTTCGGAGGGAGGAGCCCTGGCCGAGTCCCCATTTGTACTTAGGAGACCACGAGGAGAAAAAGGCAGACTGGGTAGGGGTTGGGGGCCAGCGCCAGCGCCAAGGTGTTTCCAGGCCCAGTGAGCCCTGAACAAAGTCTCCCGGAGGTCTGGGCTCCCCGAGGCTCCGTGCAGCCAGCAGTCCTTCCCCTGTCCCCTGCCCATGCAGCAGAGCCCATCTACCCTGCAGGAGACCCTGAGGGGCCAGAGACCAGAGCAGCCGGCAGGGTCCGCAGGCGCAGGCACGTGCACAGGCTGGGAGGGGCCCTGGGCTGGGACTTCGGTCACACCCACAGACTAGCAACGGATGCACCGTCCACCTCAGAGCAGACAGCCCTGGCCCAGCCAGTGGGGGAACATTCCAGGGACAACATTCCACTGTTGAGAGTGCCAGGGGAGCACCTCTCCTGACTCCGTGAACCCCCGAGTCCATGCCTGAGGTGGTGCCTGTAGGCAGCAGGGGGCGTGGCTTGCACGCCCCCCCAACCCAAGCCAGGGACAGCCCTTCCTTGGCCACCATGCGGGGAGGGGGTGGGGGGGCTGGGCGGGGGAGGGGAACAGAAGAGGCAGTGTTGGCCACGCCCCCATCGCTCTGGGACCCCAGGCTTACCCCTCCCACCATCTCACAGTAAGCAGAGCCGGTCTGGGAGGCCGCAACCCTTAGCCAGCTCGTGTGGGCGTGGGGGTGGGGGTGGGGGTTGGAACCCCAGCAGGTCCTTCCCGACCTGCGACCAGCGGCGGAGACACAGGTGAGCCGAGGGGATGGGCGGGGGCGGGGGGTGTCCTCAGAGTCATGCGCTGGGCTGGGCGGGCTGTGACCTGTGGGGCGCAGTCGCGGCCTGCGGGAGGGGAGAGGGCTGCGCCGACGGTGTGGGGGACCTGGTCTGTGCATCTCAGGAGTCCCGCAGTGGCCGCAGCGCAGAGGCTGCAGAGCTCGCCCGCGCCAGCCCGCCCTCGACAGAGCCTTCTGGTAGGGGCTGCCCGACCCCTGCCTGTCAGCTTGACAAGACTGGCTCATCAGGGTTGGGGGAGACAGCGGGGGCGGGGGGGCGCCTTCACTTACCTCTGCTGTTGGCGGCATAGAGGAGGCCCAGGGCCACCAGGGCGCCTGTCGCCAGCAGTAGCAGCAGCAGCAGCACCCCCTCCAGGAAGCCTCGGTGCTTCTGTCCCGACCAGCCGGCAAGCTCCACCATCCCTACTGGGCTTTCAGGCTTCCCCATCACCAAGTCTCTAGCCAGGGGAAAGTGTACAGCTGAGAAACCCCAAGGCCAAGGGCAGGGGCTGTGTCTGGCCAGGGTGGGGACACCAGGCCAGGGGAGATGTGTGAGGAGCCCCTGAGGCCCTGCCCGAGGCTGGGAGGCCTGACGCTCGCTGGGGGCAGGTGCTGGTCCTTGGAGGATGTTCCCTCTCCCATTGCCAAGTCCACACCCGTGGACTTGCGGGTGCAGCCCGTGTCTCTGGCTTGCCGCACCTACCCTGGGCCAGAGTCTTTGAGTGCCCGAGGCAACAGTGGGGGGGCCGGTGCCCGGCGTGCCAGCCATGGTGGCAGCTCTTGCCAAGGTCAGCTTCTCCAAGCCCGCTCTCTGGAGGGGAGGCCCAGGGACCCCTCTGCTCACCGCGGGAGGAGCCCTAGGGGCCCAGCCAGCCCAGCTCCCATGCTTGCCAATGGCCACTGCTGTGGAGCCTGCGGGAAGCTGGGAGAGGGGGTCCTGGATATACGGGCCTGGGCACCGGGTCAGGAAAACCCTCTGGGGGTGGTGTGGGCCTCTGGGCCCCCTGCCCACCTTTCCTGCCTAGAGCCCAGGAATGGGAGGTGGGGGAGACCAGAAGGACCTGCGCCCATGCAGGCAGTGACCAGAAGGCCAGGCAGGAACAGGCTGACCAGCTGTAGCGGTCACCTGGGGGTGTGCCGCTCCCGTGCCTCCCTTCCCCAAAGGGCCCTGCCTGGTCCTTTGAGGGACCACGCCAGGAGGTGGGTGTTGGTGGTGGATGCTTGGGGCTGCCACGGTGTGCAGAGGGGGCCTGTGCTTCTGTGTGCGCGTGTGTGAGGACGCACACACGTGTGCGTGCGTGTGCTGAGCCCCGCCCCGGACAGCTGCGTCTGGGGCCCGAGAACAGAGGGCCGCCCCTCCCCGAGCCAGACTCCAGGTCCTCGACGCCCACCACACCTCTGCTCTGGAGTCCCAGCGCCTACCCTGCACCAGGCTGGGCGGGGAGCTCGGGAGAAGCCAGAGGAAGGCAACCCTCTTGTCCAGCCCTGGCGGGGAGGGTGAGAGGTTCCTCCCTGCCAGCACCAGGGGCCACCTGCCCCATGACCCGACTGAGCGGAGAAGCCAGGCCGGCTCTGATCTCAGGATCCCCAGGGGACCTAGTCACCTCTCTCTGCACCCACTCTGGTCCTCCCCACCACACCCCCAGACAGACCCCACCTCAGGGGTTTTGCCCTTCGCCCAGATTCCTGTCTGCTCTCCCCTCACGCTCCAAAAGTCCTCGCTCAAGGTCACCTTCCCAGTGAAGCCTTTCCTGGGCCTGTATTCACCGGAGCCAGGCTGACCCCAGGCCCGATGGGGTTCAGCCTCTGTGCCTCTTCTGTTGTCCCCCTCCCCGAGGGGAATGTCTGGGCCATGGGGGCGGGGGGGCTCGGCCTTCCTGGGCCCCCAGCACCCAGAGTGGTGCCCTCGAGCCGTCCGCCACCACCGCTGGCTGAATCAGTTCAGCTGGACGGGTCTGAGCCTTGGCCTGGCCATCCGCCGCCCGGTCTCACCAGTGTGGTCTTTCTCCCATCAGAGCTGGTGAACTCCCTCACTCCTGCCCTGTGGGCTTCCAGGGACCCGCTACGGCTGAGCGGCGCGCTAAGTCTCCTCCCAAGGGCTGAGCGCCCAGCCCAGCGCTAGAGAACCGGGGAGCGGTCTGCGGTGGCCGGCCAGGGAAAGGGGGTTCCTCCGGGGAGGAGGGCGCCGTGTGGGGGGGGATGCCGGCCCCAGGGGCCGGGCTGCGCGGAAAACACTCTGCCCGGCGCCCGGGACAGGCTGGGTGCTTGTCGGGAGCACCCCGGTGCTGCCTGGGGAAGCTGGCCTGCGGGCTGGACCCACACTCGGCTCACCTCCAGGTCACTCAGGAACGGCCGCCCCCCGCGGGCAGGTCTCAGAAGGCTGGGTCCGGATGGCCTGTGTTTCGTGCGCGGGGCCAGGTGGGAGGGCTCCCAGGGGCCGGAGAGCAGGGGCTTCAGGTGGCCCCACCGAGGCTTCTGGCCGCCTTTGTGATGCAGGCGTGGGTTCCCTGGAGGCGGGGAGCATCTCCAAGCACAGGCGGGGAGAGTTCCATCGGGGTTTGGTGTCGGGGGAGGGGGCAGAGGGCCACTCAGGGAGCACAGGGCTCCCTGCGGTCCTGACCCCTCCTCCTCCTCCATTCCACAGTCCAAAGGGGCCACAGGGGCGCTGGGAAGGAAGGCCAGACCCTTCTCCCTATCCTGCCCGAGACCCAGCGACCAGAGAGCTACACTGGCCACAGGGGTTGCAAAGCCCCTGCCAGGGCATCTCCCCACTTCCCTTTCTAGTGAGGCTGGTGGGCTCCAGGGGCCATGACCGGTGGAAGTTTTGGAAGAGGTGAGGGTTGGGAGAGAACCTTCTGGACACAGAAGCATCCCAGTGCTTCCGGGAGTGAATCAGGTGCCCTGCTGATGGGGGCTGGGGACTCTGGGCAGAGCAGGTCCCACCAGAAGCCAGGTTTCCATTCTTCAGGCCTGACTTGAGTATCAGCACAGTTCTGCTTCTGTTTCAGAATCCCATGGAACAAGCGGTGCCCCCAGGCCCCCGGGGCTCTGGGAGGGTGACAGGGTAGGGTCGATGGTGCCCAGACCCTGCTCAGGCAGCCTCTCTTTTTGGCCCCACCCTGGGAGAAGACAGCTGCAGGGGCGGTTACCAGACAGGACCCCCAGAGCCCAGGCAAGGCTCTACTCAGCCCGCTGTCTGCCTCCCGGCACCCACCCCATCCGAAGGTTGGGAACCCCACCCAGAGCGAGGAGCTGGTAGCCTGGCCTGGAGGCTGCCTGGGCTGCTGTCCTGGAAGAGGAGGAAGTCGAAGTTGGGGGAGTAAGAGGCCAGGACGGCTCTTCCTGGGGCGCTTGGGGTGGGCCAGGGACCCGCCGGGCCAGCCAGAAGCTGCTTTGTGGGGCGTGGTGGCCCTCGACTCTGCAGGCAGCTCAGCCCAGCCAGAGCACCTCTCCTTATGCCGCCACAAGCCTGCCCAGATGCAGATGCTGGCAGAGGGCTGGAGCTCAGCCCGCTTCTCCCACCCCAGCCCTGCTCACGAGTTCTATCTGCAGCTCTGTCAGCGAAAGGCACGCTGTGAGCAAGCGAGGGCCTGGCGAGCCGGGGTGCCGAGCTTGCCCATTCTGGTGGGGGACCCAGCAAGACAGTGCTCAGGGACCTGGCAGTCAAGACAAACCAGCAAAGGACCTCCAGTCCTCCAGCCCCAGCCAGGTCCCTGGATGCAGTGAGTCCCAGTCTCATTGCTGCCTGGGACACTCTGGAGCGTGGATTTTAATCCTTCCTCCTAGGTGAGCTCGGGGCTGGTGGACGCTCCCTGCTCACCCCTCCCTGTCGCTTGGACAAAAGATGTGAGATGTGAAGTTGGAGGCCCAGCCCACCCCGGGGGTCGGGGAGGAGAGGTACCACCTTCCTGGATAACCTTGGGACCAGGGCAGGTCTAGGTCACTGCTGCTATGGGCAGGGAGTTCTTCTCAGGCCCAGCAGACACCTGCCCCTGACTGCCCCTCTCCTGCTGCCCAGCACCCCCCGTCCCCCACCGCCAGGCAGGACAGTTGTGGGCCATCTGCTGTCTTCTGCATGGAGGCCAGCCCCAACTGGTAGGTGTCTCTGGGCCTCTGTAGGGCAGGATTCAGATCTTTCCTTGGGTCTGCCCGTCCGTGCTGCAGGCAGGCTCAGAGAAGGGAAAGGCTGGAGGAAGCTGGGCATTTCTGGAGCACTCCGAGAGCTGGGGGGAGAGTCTGGCCTGTGGGAGTCCCCCTTCTACACACCTGTTTCCTGATGTTGGGCCTTGGGCATCCTGGCCAGGAGGGAAGGGTCAGGGGTGGTCTGACTGTCCCTGAGCCCCCAAGCCAACCCCAGTCAGAGGAGAGAAGGGAGGCACAAGGCCAGGCACAAAGGTGTGGCCAGGCCGTACCACGTGGGGCAATGGTCACCAAGCTGAGGGCCGTCGGGGACGGCTGGCAGCTGTTTGGAGAGGCTGGGTCATCCGACTTCCATGTTGCTACTTCCATGGTCCCTGGAGTTCCTTCTACCAGGTACCTAACCGACACCTTCATGGCTAACGAGGGAGTCTATTAAACCCTCACTATCTCAATCACTGGTGTGGTCTGTCTCCAAAGCACCCCTGACTGATGCATATGTTGGTACCAAGAGCACCCCCATCACCAGACACTCGAAGATGGATCTGGGGTCTGACTGCAGGGCTGTGTTCATTGGGAAGAAAGAGTCATGGTGTGGGGTGATTTCCCCACGGGGGCTGTGGTGCGCCCACCGAATCAGGGGTTGTGGGAGCTCAGATGCCGCCGCACATGGCTGTTCAGGCAGTGGCAGTGGCTGCAGGAGCCGCGGCATGGGGCGGCCTCTCCCAAGCGTCCTGGAGCACACACAGGAAGAGAATGACCAGCTCGGGTCATGGCCCGGGAGTCGGAGGGCTCCGTGGCCCCTGAGAAGCCCCTGCGACAGGCACAGGGCTGTAGTGCGGGCTCAAACATGGCATTTAACTCTGTGAGCCGTGCAGTGACGATGTTGGCTGCACTTAGAGCCTCACCAACTTTCTAATGAAAAACTGGGGCACGGAGATGGGACCCTAGACCTCGGAGGGGCTCAGAGGAAGCGGAGAACCTGGAACCGCCAAGTCCTCCAAGCCCCTTTGCAGTGGATGCAGCTGGGCTCCCCACTGGGTGACGTGCCTTTTCTTTCTTTATAAATCCTGAGAGCCTCATGGGCTTGGGAAGGATGCTGGCTCTGTTCAATCTCCACTACCCCCCCCCTCACCCATTTGCTCTAGACCCACAGAAGGGATCTCATCTCAGCATCTTTGGGGTGTGGGGCTCAGGTGTGAAGCTGGTCCTGCAGGAACCAGCACATGCACCCCCGTAACTGTAAGATTCCGCTAATCCGCACTGGGACCTGCGAATCGTGTGTGGGAATGGAGTCAGGGGGTCGGGCCACGGTGGAGGGGGTACAGCTCTGGGCTGGGCTGGCCCTACTGCTGGGGGTATGCGCCCCACGGACGCTGGAGCTGAGTGGGCATACATCAGCGGCTGGCAGTGATGCCACCAGGCCACGTGGCTGCGTGCCCTCTGCACCGGGGTCTACTGTTAACGAACTTGAGATGCCAGAACCTCCCAGAACAGAGCAGGCACCCAAAGGAGCAGGGAAGGCTTCTCACATGTGATTGTGCACTGCCCCCCCCCACCCCCGCAGCCCCCAAGAGGGATCACAGGACTTATCTTCTTCAGGCTCTGGTTGCGATGAGCTGTAGGGCTGTGCGTCCTGCTCCTGAGCCAGCCCTGCATTCCTGCGCGTGCTGCTCTGGGTATGTTCCTAACATGCTGCCTGACCCGGGTAAACTGCTTTGTAGCTTCCTTTTGGTTGGGATTATGCTTTCTTCCGCAAAGAACTTAGAAGCCTCTTTTTCTTGGCCTGGAAGGGTTTAGAGACATTTGGACTTGACTGTTCCTTAAAGGTTGACAGGTTTTTCCATCTGGAACTGAGCCTGCTTTAGGGGAAGCTCCCAGACAACCTTCTCTCTTCCTACTTGGCAACTGACCTGCAGAAGTTCTAGGCCTATTCTGATGAGTTTAGTTAAATATTTGTCTAGGAGCCAATTTATTTCATCCAGGCCTCAAAATTTATTTGCTCAGAGAAACACAATTTCTTATGATGTTTTTAATTTCCTGTTTCTGTTCCTTTGTCCTTGTGACTTTAAAATTGTGTGTCTCTGCTGTGCCTGACATCAAGCTTTTGATTCCCAGGGTGTGTTTCAAACAGCATCCCATCTGGAAAACGTGTGTTGCCAGCTGTAGGACACGGCTGTTAGCAAAACGACCAGAGAAGGAAGTGGGCTGCCCACACCCGTGAGGTGCCCCCTCAGGGCCCTCGGCGATCTCAGTAACCGACTGCTTGTGTGACCCGGCCTCTAGTCTCCTGAGACCCCATTCCCTCTCCTGCTTCAAACTAGCCAATAAAGAGTGACCCACAAAACCCCAGAGATCCCACCCTGAGACCCTACTAAAGGCTGAACGCTAGGTCCATGGTCTGTCCTGCCACGGGGCTATGCGGCCCCGAGCCCGCTGGGGACCTCCAGAAGTGGGAGTGTAGACCTCTTTCCCAAAGGGCACTGGCTGCCCTGAGAGCCAGCACAGCCGCACCATCTGCCTGTCGGGAGGCGCACGGGGCTGACTGCGGTGAACACGACGGCCCTTGTGCTTCCTCCATCTTTCTCAATAGAGTCGCTGTTGGTTCATCTACTTTATTTCTGAGGAACCAGATTTTGTATTTATTCTTCTTTTGTTCCTAATTTATTAATTTCTGCTTTTATCCTTAATTCCTATCTCCTGATTTCCTTAGTTTTATTGTCTTTCTCCAACTTCTTGAACTGAACATGTACTCCATTTTCTTTCCATCGCTTGGTAACCTGCTTGGGGCCGGACTTCCCCCGGCCTGCCGGGGCAGCGTCCCACAAGTGCTCCTCTGCATGGGTTTTGTTATGATTAGTTTTTCAACTTTCTTTGACTTCAGCTGTGATCTCCTCTTGGACCCCAGAGCCGTTTCACATGCAGGGAACTCTAAAAGGTTGATTTATAGCTTTGTTGCCGTGAGATGAGGTACCACCACCTATACACTATCATCAACGCTTCTTGGTATCTCTCTTCTCCGTGGAGTCTGAGCTACATCAGTTAGGCCCCCTGTATTCCGCGGCTCAGGAGCCCATCCAGGGTGGAACGGCCGGGGGGCCCACGTCTGGGCCTCGAGAGCATGGGGTCAGTGGAGCCAGCAGCCCAAGGATGCCTCCCTCCGGAGTCTCACCTTCAGCCTCCTCAGGCCGCTGTGCTCGGGGTCTGCCAGCAGGCCATTCTCCACTGCCGTCCAGGCCTCTGCATAGCACTGCTCCTCCAGGCAGGTCTGGCCATGGCACAGAAATGCCTCGGCAGTGGGGCCCCGACCTGGCCGCTCCCACAGGCTGCTCTGGGCTAGGGTGGGTGCCAGCTTGAGAGCCTGGGCAAAAGCCCCTGCGGCCCTGGCCCCATCCCCCAGGCGCAGCAGCAGGCGGCCCTGGGAGCACAGGTCCTCCACCTGAGTCGGGAGGTCACGGTCCCGCACGTCCCCCTGGAGGACATGGCCCAGGTCCTCCAGAGCCCGGTCAAACTCCTGCAGCTCAGCCAGACAGGTGGCCCTCAGGCGCAGGTGATGGGCATTGCTGCTCCCGGCCAGGACTGCCAGTGAGCAGTAGCCCAGTGCTTGCTCTGGCTGCCCCGATTTCAGGAGGGTGTTGGCTTCCTGGGCTGCAGCCTGCACAGAGGGGCCAGAGGGAGGCAGTGTGGGTCAGCCCAGAGAGACACGGGCCCCTGCCCTGCCCTGCCCAGCTGGCCTCTGTTCCTGACCTGTGCAGAGCGCTGCCCGCCTCCTCGGAGGCAGCGGAAGTAGAGGGTGGAGGACACGCCCTGCAACCCCACCACCCTGGAAGCCCAGCTCTGACGGGGTCCCTCGGGACGCCCCTCTCCCCTTCACGGCCCCCCGCCCCAGCCCTGCTGCTTGTCAGCCGGTGACCTCCGCCCTCCCTGTCTCAGCCCTTCCCGGCGGTCGCCGTGCCCGGAGGCCCACGGGTGGGCGGCTGCCACGGCTGCCCTGGCCCTGCCCGCGCCGCCTCGGCCAGCCCGGTCCCTGGACCCTCTCCTCTGCCGGAGGGCCGCGGAGCACGGCTGGGGTTCCCGGGGCGGGGAGCGGAGGACCCCGCAGAGCGCCGTCGGCGGGGAGAGGCTGCGCCGCCGGCCCGGCCTCCGGGGCTTGGGGTCCGCCGCGCTCGCGCCCCGGACTGGCGCTGCGGGGCCGAGGGCTGCGCGGGGCGCCCCGGTCCCGACCTCCGACGCCGCCGCAGGGCGGAGCCCGAGGGCAGCGGGCGCCGTCGACCTGCCCTTCCCTCCCTGGGGGCGGCCGGGCCCCGTCGGCGCGGCCCAGCCCACCGGCCTCCCCGGCCCCAGGCTCAGCTCCGCTCCCGGGGACGGCGGCCGCGCCCGCCCGCAGCCCGCCCCTCTCCCAGCCCCCGGACGGCCCCGCGGCGCCCGCTGCCCTCCACAGCCCGCACTGGCTCCCCGCGGCCGGCCGTCCCCGCTGTCCCTGTCCCTCCGCCCTGCGGCGGGCCACACTCGCGCCCGGTCCCCGGCAGGAGGACGCCGGGCGAGCGGAACCCCGCGCCCCTTGGACCTCCGAGCGCCGCCCGGATCTCGGAGGGACGCGCCGCGGAGCAGGCGCAGAGAGGCCGGAGGGGCGGGGCGCGCGCCGGAAGCGGGGCGTGACCTCTCGGTTGACTTCCGGGTCGGCCCGCGTCGCCCGGCAACGGCCCAGCGGGTCTCAGCCGCTG